>NC_056745.1:66249474-66364757 GCF_019279795.1 Protopterus annectens
TATATATATATATATATATACACACATATATATATATATATATATATATATATATATATATATATATATATATATATATATAGATAGATCTATACATACACACACACACACATAAATATACACATACATAGATATAGAGATACAAATATACACACACACATTATATGTATACAATAAATTTAAAAAAAAAATCAAATGTTTACAATAACAGAGAGAATGGGAAGTTCCTTTCCTAAAGAGATCTCAGACTGGAAGCTGCAATACACCCATGCAAGCTGCTGAGGAAATTCACCTGGCAGTATAAAAGACTGAACAACTGACTTTGTGACGGAGGTTAGGTGCGCCCTCTGGTTTAGGCTCTTTAATTAAAGACATTTAAAACTGCTAGGAACTGGTCAAATAATTATTTTGACCCTTATTTAAGATTCTTCATTATATTTGGTCTCTCTCTCCGAGATGAGATCCTCCAAGAGAGAGCCCAATGAAGAAGAGTTCTCGTCATCTGTAGAGCATTCAAGAGAGGAATAAAGCTGGCAGGACAATGCGCCCCTTTTGTCATCCTCTTCACTGACGTGCAAGTTAAAAGTTCTGTTCTAGGTAAGACTCTCTCTTCCTTTTGGTGGAGGGAACAGTATGTAATGTAAAAGACTCCACTGGAGGGTATCAGCACATTCTTCTGCCAAACAACACATTCTTCCTCAAACAGCAAGCAATCAAAAATGGTCACAGCAGCAAGGTTGACCCCTGTGATCCAGGAGTTCGACATCTGACTCAGATACTGTTGACAAGGTTAAAACAGGTCTATACCAAGGTTATTGACCTCATAAAAAGTTCAACCTGACAAGAAGGTCACAGCGGACATGGAAGCTGACACTAAGCTTTCAACCTCAAAAGTAAAAATTGAAGTCAGCAGTTGACGACAACTAAAGTATGGCTTGTAAAGAACTGGTGACAGAAAATAATTGACAGAATTGATTCAGTTCTAATAAAACGTATCTGCATCCATGGAAAGATACTGCAAAAATAAAGGCAAATATAAAAAAAGTTTGCCCTCTGTTTGAATGTTCCACTCTGACATTTGTTTTGTGAGCGAGTAATACATGCACACATTTCTAACGTGTCAACATGTTTCAGTACTACATATTTTATCTTGTTTTAGTGATGGTATAAGTGCATTATTCTACAGGTATGTATAGTAACACTTACACTAATCTACGTATTTAACAGTATATTGTAATGTATCAGTATTTACCAATGTATTAGTTTTTTCTGTAATTTTATTTCTGGAGCTTTACAGAAAACTAAATTTTATCTATTTGGACTTTACCCGTAAAGAAATGCCAATACAGTAGACAGTTGATAATCCTAACTAACTGGGACCTAGGGTAGTTCGGATAATCAAATTGTTCAGATAATCAAACATATAATTTAACCGGATTTAAAAAAAAAAAAAAAAAAACTCAAATCTTTTTTTTTTTTTTTTTTATTGCATACAGCAATACCCTTTTCAACCATTCAGTGATTCCAATGGACAATAAAGAATATTTTTCACACGAGCTGGCTACAAGCTCAAAAAACATGCTCAGGCAAATACGTATAATGTTTACATATTCAGACTTCATGATTTTTCAAACCCGAAAAGTTTGGTAGGCTGGTTCTAATAATTGACATTTCGGATAATCAACGTTCGGACAATCGACTCTACTATAAATGAATAAATCGGCACAAGATACTTTTGAGGTGTCAAGAAAACAAAACAAAAATTGCACAAACAATAACAAGGTTCTACAATACCTCAAGAGAGATACAGAGAAGGGTCTTTAGTAATGCAGCATTTATGGGTAAAGTGGAAGGTACCAGGTAGTTCAATATCTAGTTTCCTATGTTAAGTCCCACAGGCCTTAGTCCTGAAGGGAGTAAAGAAACTCTCAAGTTCACTCAGTCAGTTCCAGAAACTTTTCTGAATGGTGCAAGTTTTTAAGCCCAACGACTTTTTTTTCCAATAAGGAACTGCTGTAACATTCTTGAAGCCTATCTGAACAGTTCACATTTTCCAATCCGATTGACTTTCCAATAACAAATCACTGTCTTTTCATGTTCTTACGGATAACTATAGCAAGTATTACTGTATTCAATAATGTGTCATCAATGAGGTCGAAAGTAGTACAATGACCTCCATAGAGCGACTACCATTGCCCTTTAGAATCAGACAGGCCACAGAATGTGCTTTTTTGACAATGGAAGACACACTGGACTCAAGTTTAAACTACTGATACTAGTGGAACAGTCTGCCCACAGCATAAACCACTGGTTGCCACAATCTGCAAGCAGTTGTCAGAGATGGCTGTAAGGTCAACAGAGACTAGGCTGAAGACCTGAAAGGCAACTGGAAAGAAAGCACAAGAATTCAAGGAAATACTTATGGCTCCAGCACTTAAGAACAGGATATAGGTGGAGATTAAGAATGGCAGCATCTCAAAACAGCATGTGTGATGTCTACACAACAAGATATGCAGCAGAGCCAGGTGTGGAAATAAGGTAGACCAAGCTAAAAAGGAAAACTGGTTAGCTAACAAAGAGGCTAAGAGAGGAGATGCAATAGCAAAGAACAAGACATCAGAGTCACTTCCAACTTCTGGAAAGTGACCTGGACACATGCCTGATTCAGCTAGTCCCAATCAAAAGAAAAGAAGTGGTTACAGTCTCACATGACTGTGCAAAGACAGGGTATAAATGGTCTGGCTTAATCTTGAAGCCACAGATAACATGGAAGGGGGCAGGAGAGAAGGAAACTGAACCGGAAAAAAAAAAATCAGACATGGATCTACTAAGTACATAACATTCGTATCCAATGTTGTCCATTTTCATCCATTTCAAACACGGGACAGAATACCAAGCTGTCAGACTGGGTGATATCAAGGAAGGTCATTCCGACTATGGTGAACATCAAGAAAGAATATGAACTAGAATGTAGATCCAGTTTAAGCACAAGTGTATACTGTGGGCCAGGTGGCTGCAACACATGTCATCAAAAATACTGTAGACATAGATACTGGTCTAGTTAAATGAGTCTTAGGCTTACCTGGCAAGGGCAAACTTTTTCTTATTGTAGACAAAGGAAATACAATCCGATAACCATCTTGATAAAGTAACTTTGGCCACTGCTTTCCCAGACTTTGGTTTAGAAAAGGAAATAAACAACTGGTCATCTTTTCTGAACTGTTCTGTTCAAAGAAGATAGACATCCACAGACAACTCAGTCTAATAAAAGCAAAATGTATGTTCATTTGTTCAAATATCTAGGAAAGAAAAAGTACAGTTGTGTACCTACCATAAATGTAGATGTTAGAGTGTATTCACTGTTGCAGTCATTACACTTGGGTTATTCTGCTGGCAGGCTACCGCAGTTGGCCTGAATTCCAAAGTTCTGGTCCGGCGTCGGTTGCTGTCGCCTCTTCCCTGACATCAGTGTGCCAGGGGTATACAAGATGCAGCCAACGCCATTTTCTTCAGTTTTTCTTGCCCCAGATGTCAGGTGCCCCCAAAAGGGTAGGCTAAAAATATTGCTTATAAAAAAGCATGCACTAACATAAAAATTACCTTCATCTACAAGCAAATACACCACATAGGTTGTATAGAATACAGAAGTACAGATAAGTCCCAGCAAAGAAAGGGGGATGGTGGGTGGTTAACCTGGACTGCAACACTCCAACATCTGCATTTATGGTAGGTACACAACTGTACTATGTTCATCGTGTTTCACTGTTGCAGTCATTACACTTGGGTTGAATCCCAAAGCTGAGGTTGGGTGGCTGGGTCTAAATAGAATTAGGAGTGGCTATGAGGCCCTGCAGAACTGCAGTGGCAAAGCCTGCTCTGGATTTAGAGTAAAGAGGTAAGTGGTAGTGCTTTGTAAAACGTGTGCACTCAAGTCCAAGTTGCAGCCTCCAAAATATCCTTGGTTGGTACTCCTCTGAGGAAGGCTGCTGAAGTGGCTGCTGCTCTGGTCGAGTGTGGCCTAATGCCCTTAAGCACTTATTTGCCATGTTGTTAACAGCAGAAACGAATGCAGTGGCCTATCCATTTTGAAATAGTCTGCTTTGAGATAGCCTTTCCTTGTGATCCTGCAGCATATGCCACTAGACATTGCTCAGTCTTTCTGAAAGCTTTAGTTTTGTCCAAGTAGAAGCGTAGCTGTCTGTGTTATGTCCAAAGAGTTCAGTAGTCTCTCCCCTTTATTCTGTGGGTTTGGATAAAAAGTAGGCAAATCAATGGTTTTATTAACAGCCACACTGGACACTACTTTAGGCATAAATGTTGGGTTCGTCCTTACAGAAACCCTGTCCGAAAGGAAAATAATAAAAGGTTCCACAGCCATTAATGCCTGTAACTCAGACTCTTCTTGCTGAAGTTATTGCTAGGAGCAGAGCTGTTTTCCATAAGAATTTTATCTCGGCTGTATTGACTGGCTCAAAAGGAAGCAGTGTGAGTTTTTCCAAAGTAAAATTGAGGTCCCATGTAGGTATCGGTGCTCTCCTTGGAGGTCTTATGTTTTTGGCCCCTCTGAAGTACTGCCTTAGCAGTGGATGTGAAAAAATAGGCGGTTCCATATTGTAATGAGCTGAAATGGCAGAGGCATGGATCTTAATTGATGAGAAGGATAGGCCTTTGTCCAGCATCTCACTTAGGTATTGTAAAATCCTAGGAATATTTGGAACAAGCATGTCAATTCCTTGTGCCTGGTTCCAAGCACAGAATCCTTTTCCATTTTTCTGCACAAGATTTTCTGGTGCTGGGCCTCCTGGCCTCCAAAATAACATCCATAACTGCTTCAGAGAGAGGTGTATTCTGAGTGTTTATATTATCTGCCATGCAGCCAAGATTTAAGGTTCTGAGTTAGCTGTACAGGATCCGATTGTTTTGTTGCGTCAGTAGATGAGGAATTTGAGGTAAAGTCCAGGCTGGGCCTTGAGACAAGCTCTTTAGGATTGGGTACCAGTGCTGGCGTGGCCAGTCTGGGGCAATCAGTATCATTTTTGGCTTCTCTTGTCTGACCGTTAGGAGTACCTTGGGGAGGAGAGGCAGTGGAGGAAAGGCATATACTGTAAGGGTTTTTCAGCTGAATGATAAAGCATCCACCTTCCATGCTAGTTTGTGAGAAGTCCTTGTGCAGAATCTCTGTAGTTGGCAGTTGTGTGGGGAGGCAAATAGATCCATGTCTGGGCATCCCCATTTCTTTGTCATTATGCTGAAGACTTGTGGATCTAGTTTCCACTCGTGAAGGTCCATGAGGTTTCTGCTTAGTTCATCTGCCAGAGTATTTGTCTTTCCTGGCAGGAATTGTGCTTGCAGGTGCACTTGATAAGTCAATGCTGTGTTCCACAAAGTCATGGCTTGTCTGCAAAGGGGGTAGGAATGTGTGCCCCCTTGCTTGTTTATGGTACCACATGACTGTAGTATTGTCCGTCTTTATCAACAGTTGTCCTGGATGGAGTAAGTCCTTGAAGGCTGTCAGGGCATTCTGTACAGCGAGCATTTCTTTTTGATTTATATGAAGATGCATTTGGCTTGGAGGCCACGTGTCCCGAATACATTTTCCTGTCATGTGGGCCCCCCAGGCATAATCCGATGCATCTGTTAGTGTCTGCCTGACTGTGGGTAAAGTGAATGGCTGTCCCTTTTTGTGGTGACAGGCCAGTGCCCACCATCAAAACTCCTGTTGCAGGCAGGGAATGAGGGTAATTAATGTTTCCAAGCTGTGGCAATGTTGAGTCCAAAACACTTTTTAGGTACCATTGTAGCTTTCTCATATGCAGTCTTGCATATGGAATTAGCAGAATGCAGGATGCCATGAAACCCAAAGCCTGCAGAATATTTCTTGCAAGTAACTGGGTCTCTGTTGCCATCTTTTCGAAGTAAAAAG
Organism: Protopterus annectens; assembly: GCF_019279795.1. NCBI lineage: Eukaryota > Metazoa > Chordata > Ceratodontiformes > Protopteridae > Protopterus > Protopterus annectens. The sequence goes on from NC_056745.1 coordinate 66,255,398, forward strand.
TCAGTTGCCTTTGCTTGTCTGGCGTTTGATAAGCCATCTGATCAGTTGTATTTAAGCTTGCACCCAGGAATATTATCTCTTGAGAGGGTACTAGTTTTGATTTCTTTTTGTTTACTGTGTACCCTAGACAAATTAGTAATCTTTTTACAAACGCCAGATGTTTCAGTAGAATGTCTTTGCTCTCTGCTTGAAAAAGGCAGTCGTCCAAGAGGGATATATTTGAATTCCTCTGTCTGCAAAGTGCAATTACTGGTGCCAGGCATTTTGTGAAGACCCTGGGCGCAGTAAATAAGCCAAAGGGCAGTGCAGAGAATTGGTAGTGCATTGAGCCAGCTATGAATCTGAGGTAGCTTCTGCACGTTTGTCTGATTGGGACATGCAGGTATGCCTCTGAGGTATGCCTCTGAGGTACAAAGTTACTAGCAAAGCCATTCTTGCCCAACATGAGCAGAAGCTGCTGCAGTGTCAAAATTTTGACTTTTGGAATGTCCAGAAAAGTGTTCAGAATAGACAGGTCCAGTACTGGTCTCCAGGCTTTGTCCTTTCTGGGTGCCAAGAAAAGTCTTGAGTAAACTCCTTGTCCCTGCTCTTGCTGTGGTACTGGCTGAATAGCCCTCATGTCCAAGAGATGATATTTGCTTTTGTGTCTCTGCCCATTGATTGTGTGGCAGGTCTGGCATACCTTTTGTCTTTGGAAGAGTGTGAAAGTGGAAACTGTAGCCCTGAGAAATTATATTCAAGACCCATTTGTCTTGGGTGATCATGTGCCAATTTTGTGAAAAAAAGTGCTAGCTTTCCTCCTAAGGGTAATGCCAAAAGATAAGTGCTCGGCATTGGCAGTGGAAAGTCATTGCGACTGTTTCCTATATGGCTGTGACTTGTCTTCTCCACTTTTGGAGGTAGCAGCCCCCCATTGTTTAGGCCTGTATGAGCCTTGGGGCTGAGATCTGCCTCTTTGTGGCCCGAGACAGGAAAGGACCAATTCTTAGGCCAATTCCTGCTAAATCTGGGTGGCTGAACCTGTAAAAAATCCTTTACTGTCTGCATAGATTTTGCTTTATCCTCCATTTTCTTTAACACCTCTTCTGCCTTAACACCAAACAAAGTATCATGCTGCAATGGAGCGTCTAATAATTTTGCTTTAACATGATCAGGCAGATTCTGTTCCTTTAACCAAGCATGCCTTCGAATGACAGAGCCTGCAACAACGGCCCTGCAAGAGGCCTCCAGTGAATCAAAACCACATTGCAAAGTATGCTTTCCCACTTGTTCAGCTGCATGCAATAAATCCTGCATTTCCTCGTTTTCAGCACATTCAGAATTTGTCAACATTTTCTGTTTTAGTAGTGACATTAAATATTGCTGATATTTAAGCATATGAAACTGACAATTTAAAGCCCTTACAGCGAAGGTAGCAGAAGTGTAAACTTTTTTCCCCCATCTGTCCAGTGCTCTAGAATCCCTATCAGAAGGAACAGGGTTTTTTTGCAGTGGAAGCCTTGACCCCTTTGGGACCCTGAGATATAGTTTCTGGGTCAGCAGCAGGGTTTTTATACAGAAATTTATGCAAATCTGGAACCCTGTAGTACCTGTCTGGCTTAACTGGTGCAGGGGGTAAAGAGTCAGGAGACAGGCCGGACTCTGAAAATACATCTACAATGTCTAGTACAGGAGGAATAGCAAGAGGCCTAAGCTGAGGAAGTAAAAGAAAATCTCTGAGCCTTTTCTTAGATTCTGAGTAATCTTGGCTCTCCCAGTGAAAATGCTCCCTCATGGTATGCAGGGTTTCCCCAAAAGAATAGTCCTCAGGAGGAGAGGCTGAAGGGATAGATTCTTCAGCATCAGAATCCTCATACGGACATAGGGAGGAAGAGAGTATCCCTGTTTTGAAGAGGTATCAGAAGAAATAGAAACCCGATCAGAAGAATCATATTCAGTGTCTTGCCTAGGCCTCATCAGGAGGGGGATGGGAACCCCTGATCAAAGTGAGCATCTGTTTCTTAGCCATGGAAGTCTGTCCAGGAGAATGCTGTACTTGTTTCTTTGTCTTTAAAGCTGTTTTGGTCTTTGCCTTGGAAGCTGAAGTTGGCTTAATGTACAACTGTGTTGGTCTGAAAACACCCTCAGAAGCCGATGCCTGCTCAGCGGCTCCGGACCCATCTGAGGGAATAGCTTCCGAAGGTCCAATACCTTGAGTATCCAGAGGCCTAGTTGTCTCCACATGGGAGTCGAAAGCGGCCTGTGGCTCAGAGGTAGCGGGTGTCAGGGGCTGCGAAAGCGCCTCACTGAGAACCGGCGACTGGCCTAGTGGAGGCTTCATCATCGGTTTTGGACCTCAGATGCCTGTCCTTTTCTTTGTCCTTGCGCTTTTTATGAACTCCGGTCGTCGGCTGTTCCGACAGCATTATATAATTAAACCTTCGGCCAAAGTAATGAAATGCAAAATCGTACCAACGCTTAATAGTGCGTTGGTTAAATCTAGCACAAAACCGACAACTAGCAATGTCGTGGTCAGGGCCTAGGCAAGGAATACAGTAAGAATGAAAATCCTTATGCGGTATTTGCTTCCCACAAGAAATACAATTGTTAACTTTTTCGGACATTGGTCTGGAACAAGAAAAAAAGTTTCCCCAACAGGGTACTTGGCTTTATTGAAGACTTCGGTTCTGAAATTCGATTTCGAAAATCTCAGGAGTCGGCCGACCGGCACTTGCGAACTGCTTTTGCTTCGGGCACCGCGCGGCAAGAAAGACTGGAGAAAATGGAGTCAGCTACATCTTATATACTCCTGGCGCACTGACGTCAGGGAAGAGGCGACAGCAACCGATGCCGGACCAGGACTTTGGAATTCAGGCCGACTGCGGGTAGCCTGCCAGCAGGATAACCCAAGTGTAATGACTACAACAGTGAAACATGATGAACATCTGGCAAGTTTATGGACTGGTTAAGATGTACTTCAGATGCCACCTTGGAATGGTTAAGATGTACTTCACATGCCACCTTAGAGGTAAAGTACACAGCAGTCCTAAGAGAGACTGCATCCTTGTGGCAGCCTAAACATGGAGGCTTATACGACAGTGCCTGCAACTCCAAAATTCGTCTAGCTGATGTAACTGCTACTATGAAAAGTGTCTTCCAAGTCAGGAACTTTAAAGCTGCTTTGGCTGCGGGTTCAAACGGAAATTGGGTCAAAGCTTGCAGCATAATGGTAATGTCCTAATTAGGACCTGGGTCGCTAATTGGGGGCCTTAATAGAAAGGGGGCTTTCAAAAAGGCTTTAGTGATTTTCAATGAAGCTATAGGACTATCCTTGCATCCATGAAAATTTTTAATAGCCACCATCTGAACCTTAATGGTTGAACAGCTGGGCCAGTCATCAAAGAGCGGTGATAAAAATTCTAGTATAGCTGGAATAGGAGCTGAAAAGGAATTAAGCCCTTTAGAAAGGGGCCCAACAGAAAACCTCTTCCATTTGCTCTGGTATAACCTTTTAGTGACCAGTTTCTTGCTACTATTGGGGGAAGCTTGGCTTCTCTGGTTACATTTAGAACTGAAGGAACCAGGGAGTTAGCTTCATGACCTTCTGATCCTATGGAGGCAGTCTGGATGGGTGAGTTAACAGGTCTGGATAGCAATCCAACATCCACTGGAGATGTACTAATAGAGGACACTGGTAGGGGAACCATGTCTGTCGGGGCCAAAACAGGGCAATGAGGATCATTCTGGCCTTGCACTCTTGCTTTATGAGTGAATTGGTTCATTAAGGGCAAAGGTGGAGAAGCATAAAGGAGACCAGGGGCCAACTGTTGACTACAGCATCTTTTGGTGACCGACCCTGTAGAGGGTTAAGGGCAGAATACCTGATGCATTTGCTGTCGAGACAGGAGGCAAGTAGGTTGCAGCAAGGCTGGTCCCAGCGACTGAAATCAAGTTTTTCACTGTTGGATTGTGAGACCACTTATGAGGCATCAGGACAGTTCGGCTCAATTTGTTTGCTACCACACAGGTATACCCAGGAATGTGCATTGCTACTATAAGGTGGTATGAAGACATCACCCACTGACCAACTTTCATGGTCTCCTGAGACAGAGGACAAGAACAGGTTCCCCCTTGTTTGTTGATGTACCATACTGCTGCCATGTTGTCTATCTGTATGCTGATCACACCCCCAGGGAGTAGATCCTGACATACCTGCAATGTTAGGACTGCCTTCAACTGCATGACATACATGAAGATTGGCCTCTAGGGGTAACCAAATACCTTGGACCGTGCTCCCTTTGAAGTCCCCCCCACCCTAGAAAGCAGGCATCTGTGGTTACCACTGCCACCAAATCAGAGTGGAATGGGCAACCCTTAGTTAATGTTGGGGACATTGCAGAAAACACACTGCACAGTGGGTAAACTTGCGTAATTCTTATTTTTGCATGCAATAGGTGAATGGACTGAGACCCTCTACTGCTAAGGTCCACTTCAGTGCCCTCATACATTAACCAAGCTAAAGGAACCATTAATATTGTAGATGCCATGAGACCTTAAATATGTAGTACTAACCTCACTGGTGGTGATGGATTATGCAGTAGTTGCATGGCAGTGACTCTGAGTGTAAATCCTTGACTGAGGGAAGACTTGTTTGATGAATGCTGTCCAGGTGTCATCCTATGAACTCTATTTCCTGGGATGGGGGCAGATGGCATTTTGTAAAATTCACAGTTATGCCCAAGTCCAGTAGCAACTGGAGCACTTGACCCAGATGGTAGAGCAGAAGATGCTCAGAAGTAACCACTAAGACCCAATCGTCAAGATAAAGGAACATTTGGATCCCCAGCAGTCACAGGAACACTATTAATTCTGCCATTATCTTGGTGAACACCCTGGAAGCTTTGGTGAGACTGAAAGGCAGGGCTCAGAACTGGTAATGACTGGCTTCCAGTCAGAAGTGGAGAAATCTCCTAGAATGGTCTGCTATCCTGATACAGTCAAAGCAACGTGAGAGGGATGGCTCACAGAACCTCTGTATAGACTCACTCCCCAGAACCCGGTGCCGAAGCTTTGGCTCAGACTCCTCTCAAATGGATGGCATCAGTGTCAGAGATAGTTATGCTGTAGATATAGCAACTCTAGTGCCAACAAAGGTGCTCCAGGTTCAGGAGGAGTCGGATCTAGTATGAGCGGACTGGTATGGGATCGATGAGTGGAGGGGTATGATGATCAGTACTCAGAACCTTCCCAGAGGTCGGTACCAGTGTAACCCCAAGCTGTATTTGCCTCCTCAAAAATGTCATCATCCTGTCAACATCTTGCTCCGTGAGACTCCAAAATGATCAACCAGATGAAGCTACCAATGATGGTGTGGAATATCTTCTCTCCATCAGAATAGGAGAATGTAGTCCAACAATGATCTGGCCCAGAGAGTACCTCAGTCTTGGAGAAAGTGATCAAAATGGAGTCTCTGTTTATTCTAATCGACATGCAGATTTTGGGTCAGGCCCGAGTGAAGGCGACAGCTCCACACAATGTTTTTAGCCACTTCTGAAAGAGACTTATCTGGTTTCCATGCTGAAACCTTTACTATTTTCTCCCTTCTTTGTCAGATTCTTTACACTGGAGTCTTTTCTTTAGATTTTTCCTGCAATTTGGCCAGGGGAGAAGAAAGTGAAGGTGTAACCTGTTGTCTGAGGAAGAAGGAGGAGTCCCTCCCAGTCTTTAGAGCTCTAGCTCTGAAAGCAGCACAAGCCTAACGATCAACATCTAGATGGGCAGCACCCAAACAGTGTACACATTTAGCGTGCAAGTTCTGGGTTTTAAGAGTTTATGTCCACACATTGAACATTTTCTCAAGCCCAAAGACTCGGCCATCCTAAAGTCAGTGGAAAGTCAGACAAAAAAACATGAACTATGAATACACATGTACACTATTATAATCGCACTATAAAAACTTTGAAATAACTACAACTAATTCTACTAAATCTATAAAATTATCAAAGATATATATATATATATATATATATATATATATATATATATATATATATATATATATATATATAGACAATTACTCTGATGAAGAAAAAGGCTTCAATATAAAGAGAGAAAAGCTTTCAGTAGGAGGAGGAAGTCAAAGTTGAGTGAAAGGATACACAACTGCGGAGAGGTCCTCTGATGTGTCCGATTACTTCAGGTAGCAAACAAGATCTGAGCTGCTAAGGTGGAGTATAGGGAATTATGGTCAAGGGAGAAGGAAAAGATGCTTTAGATTTGGCACAGGCACACAGGTCGGATCTTGTCAGACACGCCAACCCATACGTTTGAAAAGGACAAAAATAGACAGGACTGGATCAGATTTACATCCTGTGTCACTTCAGATAAGTTCAATTACCACTAACCCCCTTGATTTTACACAGAATAATGATTGGTCACAGGGATCTAAAACTGTTAAGCCTGATGTACCCCCCCCCCCCATTCCCTTTGAGAAATGGTCCCACTATAGCCTATTACTACGGGTCAAGAACAACTCCACAAGCCAACATTTAATTCCCTTATAATGGCCACCCTGGAAGTAAACAGCCCTCCATCTGCAGAATCAGGTCTCAACACCCCTGGGCATAGGTTAATTTTTTGACAACACCCACTCTAGTAGGCATTATTGCTTGCTTAATGGCAGTGTACGTTTGCTCTTGTTTTCCTTAATTCTGTATAGGGAACCACTACATGTGCTGCTTAGTCCTAGGGAACTGGAGTTTTTGATGCTACTTGTAGAACCAGTTATGTCTATAGTTACACAAGAGATGCCTCCTCTTGCCCCTGTAGCACTCGGACAAATTTTTGCTAGCACATTCATCATGTCTCACAGCTGGCCAGATATTTCATTGTTTGCCGACAGCATGTTACATTCAATTTCTCCATTCTCAGTTCTAAAAACTAAAGAATAAACGAAAGCTATGTAGTTTTCATAGTGATAGATCTGTGTTGTCCGATTCCATTCTTCCTCAAATGGATGGATCTTTGGATCCAACCTCAGATTCAACTTTGGCCACTTTAAGACTTCAGGATTCAGAGCATAGAGTACACTCCCCATACCTACAATCCACTCCTGTCCCAAAGATTACCGCAGATAAAGTCTGTTTGCAATCCCAGGACACAAACATAGAAAAAAGTGAGGAACAAACCCTCAAGGAAAAGAAAATAACCAATCTCCAAGACACAAAGGACATCAGACACAGAGCACTGTCTGGAGCTGTAGGAATAAAACACCTTGGTGAAGGACAGGTCATATTGTCATACTAAAAACACACAAAGTACAGTTGTGTACACTTGCCATAAATGTAGATGTTACGAGTGTATTCACTGTTGCAGTCATCACACTTGGATTATCCTGCCAGTGGTAGCCTACAGTCGGCCCAAATACCAGAGGCTTAGTATTCCTGCGTCGGTTGCTGTCGCTCCAGGACAAATGTCAGGTCTTCAGTGGTATAAAATCAGGCATGAAATCTAAACCACTTGAATAGGAGCCAAACAACGGCCCAGATTAAACATTTTTTCCACCTACTCTTACAAACTTTTCTGGTAGATGGTTTCTAGGAAGAAGGGAGAATGTGAATAACTTGGGGAAAAAAGCCTTGGCTGACTAGCCATCATTGGAAGTGGAGAAACTAAACAGTCAAGCTGAGGCCTTGAATGTCCAGAGGAGACATGCTAGACAGGAGACATTAGGGTCCAGCACCCAAGGTGGGTGTATCAAGTGGGACCAGAGAAAGGGAAACCACACCTGTCAAGGTCAGAAGGGGGCAATGAGGGTGACCATAATCTTCCTCTGCACAGCCTTCTGTAAACTTTGGAATCAGCATTGGAGGAGGAAATGCAGAGGAAATGGGGTGGGAGAGCAAACATGCATTAGTATGTCTCTCAGCGACTCCCACTCTGGAGGGATCAGGGTGAAGAAGCTGCTACATCTGGAGAGGAAAAAAGATGATAGCATGATTGACCCAAATGATGAAAAATTTGTTCCACCACTGCTGGATTGTGAGACCGCTCATGAGGTAGCAGAACTGATCTGTTCAACCAGCCTACTAAAATTCTCTGGTATGTGTTTTGCTACCAAAAAGCGGATGAAGATATAACCCACTGCCACACACTCATGGCTTCTAAACACAGTGGGTAAGAATATGTTCTCCCTTGTTGATTGATGTACCAGACTACTAACAACTTGTCAGTCTGGACAGAAATCATTCCTACAAGAAGGACCTCCTGAAAGTCCTGACCTCTAGAAGGGCTATCCCTCATTGCTGAAACAATGACGTGAAGACTGGCCTCAGATGAGGACCTCGTACCATTCTTCCAAAGTGATATCCATCCACCCTAGTTGGGAAGCATCCATGGTCACAGGGCATTGTGAGGGGGTGGAACAGTCAACCCTGGAGAACCCCGGAAGTTTGGATCCACCACTTTATGGGAGCCCTGCACCTGTTTGTCAAATTAACTAGAAAGCTCAAGAGTTGGAATCCGATGGACCACTGAACTTCCAGAATCCACTGAAGAACTCTTATGCAATATTTTGCCAAGGCGACTAAGGTAATGGAAGTTACTAGATAAAATGGAAATCATGGGAACAATACATGCAGACGAGGAATGAGGTCTAAAAGAAGGCAGGATTTGAATTAGCTATGTAATGTCTGACATTGGACAAATTATAAATAAAGTATAATATATGTAACTGAAATTATGTCAATACAGTTAGTTTTCATTTATATAAATGTACGATTGTCTATGTCATAAGTAATATCTATGCTTTTTATTTAAAGGAGAACCAGACCTACAGACTCAAAAAAAAATGTTTATGTCATCATGGTTTGGCGTTTCCTATATTTTACCACCACTTTGAGACTATTTACAGGTTTTTAAATATTTTTATACGTAATTTCAGAGTCTGACCACATGGAGTCTGGCATCTTGAATGCATTCTGATTTTCTTCCTAAAGCTCCTGTCACTGCATTGATTTTGCATACACTGCTGTCTTTGAATCAGTTTTAAGTAACATTTCATGCCATTCAATGACTAAACACACAGTGCAAATGCCACAGAACAGACTTTTAAAGTACTTTTTACTGCTGTTTCTTTTTAGAATGGCTAAACTGCAGTTTTTTGTGAAGCCTGAATTGTACTACTTTGACTCATCTCCCATTCCCCTTCACACCTAACGTCCCCAGCTGTCAAAGTGTTAACAGTAATTTGAGTGTTATCCGCTGTGATTGACTGCTCACAGCAGGAGACTTAACCCATGTACTGTTTCCTTGTTCTAGCCTTTACTTTCTGTATGGGTACAGGAAGGACCAGTGAGCTGCGACAACGCATGGGTTTTTTTTAGGATGGTCGTGGTGATGTCAATTTGGGGAGGGAATTGGCCAGAAAACTACCTGTATTCAGTGGCCTTGATGACATCAATGAATTGGGAGACTGCAGCAAGCTTTTCCGGGACAAGATAAAAGTTTTTTTGAAAGTGAAACCACCACAGTACAGTAAGGTACTGTTCTAGTGAAGAGAAACCAATTTAAAATATTTTAAATGCTGTATTGCTGTTTATTCATAGCAGGGACAGTGAACAGGAAGAAAAAGAATAGAGAAGTTGAGCATTTAATAATAAAATCCCGTTGTTGCCCTTTAATAAAGAAAATGTAATGGAAGCTACCGTCAACCCCACAAGTTGAAGAACCAATCTGGCTGATGTCATCTGACAGGATAGAAGCTGTACAGTCTAGCTACTTAAGGTGGACACCCTGCACAATGGCAGACCTGCTATTTGTGTAGTGGTATCTAAGTGAGCACCTACAGACCCCAAAAAGTCTGTACCAGAGAAGACATTGTGATTTGTCCTGTTTCACTTTTATGTCAAACAGTGAACAAAGATGGAGCAGGTAGTTCCTGGCCAGGACTAGAAACCTCTTAGGAGTGGTTATGAGCCAACCAACCAGGTAGGGCTACACTTGCAGCCCAAGATGAACTGTGTCCACTGCCATGAATATGGTGAACACCCAGGGGCCTGTGGTGAGACCAAAGGGTAGAACTCTGAATTGGAGGTGACTGGCCCCCAGACTGAAGTAAATAAACCTTCTCGATAGCTTGTCCACCATAATGTGGTAATATACATTTTAAAGGTCTATCAAGCACATTCAATCATTCTTCCTCTACAGGGGGAGGATGAACTGTACTGTGTGTGCATTTGGGCGGCACAGTGGTGCAGTGGTTAACATTGTCACCTCACAGCAAGAGGTTCTCCGGTTCGATTCTCGGCTGGGGTGCCTTCTGTGTGGAGTTTGCATGTTCTCCCTGTGTTCGCGTGGGTTTCCTCCGGGTACTCCGATTTCCTCCCACATTCCAAAGACATGCATCTGGAGCATTTCTCCCTGGGCCTCCGCTGAAAACAGGCTCTGTGGAACCTAGTCGGACATTCCCGGTCAACAAATGTTAAAATAAATAAAAAATAAAAATTTGACATACTGACTCAGGTGGCTGAGGTCCCCCATGCTTTTTTGGCAATAAAAAGAATCTTGTGCAAGTACCAAATCATTGGTCTGGCAGAACCTCCCGGATGCCTCGTTTGTCTAACAGCCTTTTTATTTCTATACTCGTTGCCTTTCTTTTTGAAGATGGAACACCGGGAATTTTCTTTTGCGGTGGAGAAAAACAAATAAAGGAAATGTAACAACCTCAGGATATAAATGCCTGCACCAAGACATCTAGGGTGATGGATGTCCAGGATCCTGGGTGCAGAGAAGAGTGCCCCCCCCCCACCTCCCTCCAGAGTGCAGCAGTCAGGCAGCTGTTAAGGAGCAGTGAAAAGGCCTCTTGGAGAAGGGACTCCTTAAAGCCTTGATTTTGCAGGCCTTCTCTGCCTCATGGGCGACGCTCACCATTATAATTCCCCCTGAAATCCTCTAGAACCACAGCTTTTTCCCCTTTATGATTTCTAGAGAAGGTTCTCAGGAGGGGGAGGGAATATATTCCTATGGCAGAAAGGGTTTTTCCATCTTGTTGACATCTGGAAAGTGCGTCTTTGACCTTGAGTACAAAAAAAGGCGAATAACTATAAGGGAGATTTACAAAGGATGTCTTGAAAGGCTCTGCAAAGTCACAAGCACATCCAAGAAAATCTTATAGTAATGCCTGTACCTACGGCTCTCGAAGTGTCCTCAGTCTCACTGGATATCAGACGCATAAAGACATTTAACAGGGACTGAAGGCTGGCCAACAGAGTCCACAGTTTACTTATCCCCTGCAGACATGGACCTCGAGAAAGACAGATTTGGAAAGCTGCTTTGTCAAACCTCTCAAACCATGTAATATGTACCAAACCATTAAATGACATTAAAGCAAATGTAGCTGAAGTATAAACTCGTTTCCCCAAACCTATTCAAATCACCTAGATTCTCTGTTAGGAGGCTAGACAGAGGGAGCTCTTCTCTGTGAGCTCCTTTTTGGTGGCTGACAGTATTACCATGGTGTTCAACCCAGGCCTTTGCTCCAATACTGTTGGTCTTTCAGGACAATAAGATATTAAATTATTGGTTCTGTCACATCCAGTTCTTTACATGCCCACTGAGAGACGAAGTCTATCATCATATCTGTGTGAGGGAACACCCAAGTAGTAGTTGAGCCAGATCTAAAAGCCACAAGAAACAAAGAATCCTAACAGGAGGTTTTGGAAGACCAACCTCCTTTCTGTCTCAAAAGTTTGAGGATCTTTCTGAATGAGACGTCCTCAAATGATGATCTGGTGGATCCCCCCCTTTCATCAAAATCAGTGTCTTCAGTGAGGGACTTCTGGGATGAGTCAGTGTGCCTCCTCTTGCAAGAATGTTTCAAAGAATCCTCAAAGTGGGGATGTTCAGGAGAGGTCTCTGAAGAATACTGGGTGTTCTGTAAATGGAATGTCTCAAGGCTTGTAGGAAGCGGATGTCCTGATGGGATAGATTGTTCAGGATCAGGAAATACGAAAAAAAGCAGCGGAGCACGACCCAGGAACACTGATTTAATGAAAAAAAAGTTGTAAGCATAAAACACGCTTTCGGCAAGCCCAATGTCTCACCTTCTTCAGACAAAGTTACAAGCCAACTAGCAAACATTTTATATCATCAGTAATCAATCAATTTTAATTAAATTAGTACTACTTATCTAATTAAATAAGTCTAATTATAAATGCAACAATTTTTTAAAAAGATAGCATGTTTTAACATATAAAACCTATAAGCCTATTCTTAGTTATTTTAAAATGTTTTAAAACTGTTTTAAATCTATTTTAATCTGTTTTAAATTTGATGCACACACAATAAATGTAAATAAATAATTTTACCAAACAATAAATAAATCTAATAAATTTAAAAATTCAATTCATTTACATATACATATATATATATATATGTGTATGTGTGTGTACTTGCACCAAAAACAAACTAATATACACATATAAATATAGCAGTGTGTGTATAAAAATATAAATATTATATAAAATACACTTTAATTGGTAACTGAGATATGTTTAAAAACATTATATGTTAATATCATTATAACAGCATCATACTAAATTTAAAACCCTCTAAAAGAGATGATTACATAATCCCAAAACAAACAACCTTCATCCTTTTGGTTAGTAAACCTAATTAGTTTAAAACAAAGAACAAAACTTGTTGCCATGTTCTTATATCTGGGTATATGCATCAATTTATACAAAAAGACAACATGCTGCACATTAAACTACTACCTTTTAGTGGATATTAATTTTAAAACACATGCAATAGATACAAATTCATTTAAGCCTGGATGAGTATATGCACATGTACGTAACTGCCAAACTAATTTGTTTATTTCCAAGTGAATCTGCCAAGGGCCACCTTTGTTGTCCATCAGAATTCTACCCAAAACTGTAAACTTAAAGGAGTGTCCAGAATAAGTATGAATGTGCCTTGCAAGAGCATTATTTAAATATTGCCTAGCTATAGCATAAATGTGTTCATAAATGCGCTGTTTAAGCTTTCTTTCTGTTTTCCCTATGTAAAATGCGGTGCATTTTTGACAAAAGGCTAAATAGACCACTCCAGAAGTATCACAACTATGTTTGCCTATTATTTTATATTCTTCGTTCCTAATCTTGACTTTTGGGTCAGTGAGGCTATGTTTACATTGGTTACAAGCCCCACACTTAATCATTCCTGAGAGCCGTTGGCTTGAGGGTTGTGGTTTAAACTCTAACAAAGATTTTACATTCCGCCCTCTTGTAAAAGTTAATTTAGGAACCTCACCTAACTTGTGGGCCAAATAACTATCCTCAGTAATCAAGGCCCAATATTTATTGAGCACCTTCCTAATTTCAAAGTGATCCACTGAGAAGGTACAAAGAAATCTCATTCCAGAACCAGACTGGTTGTTGTTGTCATCCCCTGGTCTAGGTGAAATAGAGGGAGCAGTTTCCAAATTGTTAACATCAAAAGAAAGAATAGGTTTATAAAACCCTGATTTTCTTTTGTTAACTACTTCTGTTCTGATGTCAACAAGCCAAGATGCCGGATAACCTCTATTTGCAAACATTTCACTCAGATGTTCACATTCTAGCAAAAAGTCATCCAACTCAGAAATCATTCTGGCTGCTCTTACCATCTGGCCTTTAACTACTGCCTTCTTCTGATAACTAGGGTGGGAACTCGTAAAATGCAGAAATGCATTAGAGTAAGTGGGCTTTCGATAAATAAGGCTCTTGTATCTTAAATTAATCTCATCCTTAATGATCAAAATATCTAAATAATTAATCTTGGATTTCTGCAAATTATAAGTAAACTCCAAAAAGGATGTCGTACTTGTGATAGCGTCTAAAAATTTAGGCACCTCAGAGGGAGACCCTTTCCAGATAAGAAACATGTCGTCCTGGTACCTTGTAGGTGACATTATTCCTAAAAGCAGCGTCAGTGAACAGAAAGTTCCTCTCCCAGTATACCAGCACTCCATTGGCGAAACTCCCTCCACAGGGCGACCCCATGGCAACTCCTGATTTTTGAAGATAAATTTTGTTGTCAAAAGACATAAAGTTGATATTTAAAACTATTTCTAATAGCGTCTCAACTAAGTATGTCGTGTTATCACCTATTTTTTTTATCTAAAAGGAATTCACGTATCCACTGAATGCCCAATTATTGTGGTATGACAGTATACAAATCCTTAATAGAGTCAAAAACCAGGAATTAACATCAAAGGGAATCTTTCTGATTTCTTGGAGAAAACTCCAAGAGTCTTTACAAATCTGAGATTCTTGTTTGATTAAAGGTCTTAAAATACTGTCAACATATTTGGCACATGCAACAGTAATAGAACCGCGCCCATCCACAATAGGACGGAAAGGGGGTTGTAATAAACTTTTATGCGTTTTTGGAATGCCAAACAAAACCGGTAGCCTAGGGGCTAAGACATTTAAGTATTGATACAAATCAGTATCTATAACTCTTTCCAAAAATAAATCCTCGATCATACCTCTAATTTTCACATAAGCAGTGTTAACTTCATTAATACTCACAGTTTGGTAGCTATCTGTATTTAGTAGTGTAACCATTTTCTGAACATACACAACATTATCCATAAAAACCAAGCCACCCCCTTTATCCGGCTTCATTACTCTTATATTACAATTTTTTAACAACACTAAAAACTCTCTTTCATCTCTAGTAGTATTATAGTGCCGCTTATAGGAAGGTTTGTTCACCTTAAGAGCCCGTAAATCATATTCACACATCTTTTCAAACAGACGTAGTGTGTCATGTAGTGGGGGGTTAAAAACGCTAGGAACTGTCAGGGTACCAGATGGGAGTATTCCATCCCCCAACAATACTTTCAAATTGAGTTTTCTTACGAATAACTTAAGATCAATGATGGTTTTCACCAAGTCAAATGGCATATCAGGCACAAATGATAACCCACTAGCAAAAAACTCAACAAGATTAGAGTCAATGACAAAAGAAGTGTAATTATACATTTTAAAGTCCCCTTTAGAGTCAGTCAGTGTCACTAGCTCAGGGAAATATTCTGTCATCGCCTGCGTTGGGCTCTGCGGTTCCTGAAATTGCCCTGATTGTTCCTCGCCTGTCCATTGACTAGTCTGGCTTTTTTGTTGTTCCTGGGAAAACCCTGTTGGTTATTAGAATTATCACAATTATTAACAGAGTCTTCCTCAAAGGAATTGTTGTTACTGATGTCAATCCTGTTAGCATTAATGTTAACAGATTTACTGGTGTTGCTCATAAGCCTTTTCGCTACGACGAAGAGGCATCTCTTCAATGTCATTAGGTTCTCCTACTAAATTCTGTTGGCCACCGGTTGCATTAAGCGTTTCAGCTTGATTATATCCATCCAGGCCCATATTTTGCAACTTGTTAGATAATAATGGGGGTCAAGGGTAAGCTTTGTGTAACCGGTATTCGTTAATGTCTCTATTGATCTTTTTCATTTTATTGTTAGTAAGCTTACTAACAGTAGCCTCAATACTACTAAAAATACGCAAGTACTCCTATTTGTATCTAATAAATTCTGAGTCAGCCTTAATGTTTTCTTCGAGACTTGCAAGTTCAGTTTTAAAACAATCAACCTCCTTCTGATATTGTGTAACCATCAAATTCATGTACTCAAAACCTTGCTGGTCAAACAATGCCAACAAGGCTTTGTGGAATTGGGAACCTTCCACTAGTCCAACAGGAAAGCGCCATTGCCGCAAACCTTTCGGGACCAATTTCTTGACCAAGCATTCTTTTAAATAAGAAATTTCAAGCTGCAGTTTCCTGCACTTGAATAGTTTAGAGTCAAAAACAGTGATAAGATAAGATAAATCACTTACATTCTGTTGACTGCTTTCAGAAACTCCTTCGCTGGTCTCGTCACTAAAAAAATCAATGTGACTGAGAAATCTGTTAATAGAAGGGCTTCCTGTAAAATTAGAAGCAGGAATAGTGCTTCCTTCCTGCTCCCCGTTTGTTGTGCTATTCCTATTAGCCTGTCCAGGCGGAATATCAGAAGAAGCAGGACTGCATACAAAAACAGACCCCGTAGTAAGCAATGCACCAGAAGTACTAGTTGGAGTCATCCTCGGTGCCTCAGGATTGTTAGGCAAACACGAAGAAACAGAACGAGCGCTTAACGCTGGCAGTAGTGAGGAACCAGCGCTTTGCACTCCAGATACGCCAGTAGCTTGTAAAGCTTCCACCACCTGTGTAAGCTTGTCAACACGATCCATGACAAGCTGCAAGAGGAGAGTCAAGTTGCCTTCAGCGTTCGCTTCATTAGCAAAGATCTCCTGCGTGTTACCAGCATCACCATCCCTCTGAGAAAATAAAGATCCTTGAGTTGAAGTGCCCGAACTGCTCATGGTAATCACAAACTTGAACACCAACATAACCAAACCAATACACAGACTCAGGAAATACGAAAAAAACACAGCGGAGCACGACCCAGGAACACTGATTTAATGAAAAAAATGTTGCAAGCACAAAACACGCTTTCGGCGAGCCCAATGTCTCACCTTCTTCAGACAAAGTTACAAGCCAACTAGCAAACATTTTATATCTTCGGTAATCAATCAATTTTAATTAAATTAGTACTACTTATCTAATTAAATAAGTCTAATTATAAATGCAACAATTTTTTAAAAATTGTTCAGGATCAGGACCAATGACTTTCAGCTGTGGGGCAGGCAAAACAGAGAGGAAGAGAAATCTGTTCACTAGCATTGAAGAGAGAGCTCCCTTCACTGCTTCAAAAACAGAAGCCAAGGGGAACCCTGAACCATCCCATTAAAGCAGAGACCTCTACAACTGGAGGGCAGAGAAAACCAGATCAATTAACTCCAAAACCAACACCAGAGTACAGCTGTCTAATGCAGAAGCTCCAAGAGGAAGAGATGGCTTCAACAATTTCTGAGTAACCATCTCCGAAGCATCAGCTCAGGGACCCTTCTGGATCAGAGGAGCTCAAAACAAGTGGAATCAGATAAGTTGCCAGACTGAAAGATGACCACATCTTTGGATCTGAAGTGGACAACTCTTGTGGAAATCTTGGATCCAGAGTCCCTGAAGATGAATGGCAGATCAGGGTAGGAGCAACCACAGATAGGGCTGAAGAGCTGAAGCTCACTTGTCGTATAGGGGAGACAGCCATTAGAATGCCTAGCTAAATTTGAGTCCTGAGACACCTCATCTTTCTATCCACATTTGCTTTTGTCAGGCTTCTGGTTAGACAGGAAGATGTAGATGATGGTGGTTTAGATATCTTTGTATCCCTCTCTCCCAATAAAAAGGGGAATGTAGCCTGAGAGAGACTGGCCTCGGTAAGAATCTCAATTCTGGTAAGGGAAAATTCCTGGATCTTACAGGGGTCAGATCCAATGGAGTAGGATCTGATGAACTGGACTACTTAAGAGGTCAGAGCCGAAGATGACAAGACGATGACAGTGGTCAGGGGAGCACTTCCTAGTCTCCTTAGCCTTGTCCCTGGTCTCGTCTCCCCCTAGATTTGTCCAAAGGATTTTTCACTGGATGGGAAACACAGACCTACAGGATTCTCTCCCAGAAACGAGCTGAAGTCCCTTTAACACAAGTTTGCTCTGACACTCGATAAAGGGTCAGAGGCAAAACGGCATACAAATAGAGCAGTCCTCATCTTAGTGGGCAGTGCATAAAGAAAACACACACATTTGGTGTGCATCAGAATTTGGGAGCTTGTGGGCTACAAGCTGCAAATTTTTGAACCCTGATGGCTCAGACATGTCTAAGCTAACTCAATGAGGGTAGAGAATACTCCACACAAAACCAGAATTAGTTTTTTTTTTTTTTTTTTTTTTAGGACAAAAATACCAACAATTGCAAAATCTATGAAGATCAATATGCTTACACTCAGAAGTATAGCTACAATTATCTACATCCCAACACTCAAATATAGAAAGGTGAAGAGCCAAAGGCACAAGACAGAAGAAATCAGTTTACACACAGGAAAAACTTCAGACAAGTGGAAAAATACAATAATAATAAAAGAAAAGGCACCCTATCACAAAGGGAAGACTAGCAGTTCTGAAAATAATAGCAGCATTAAAAAGCAAGAACTTATGAGGTGAATATGAGCCAAGCAGACCACATCTGTTCTCTCTACAAGCTGCAAATAAGATCGGACTTAATGTTGGTGATAGGAGGAGCCTAAGCTGTGGATGCAGAAGTCTAAAACAGCTAAAGCCAGATTCAAAGTCAGATTTGAAGACCCATCTTTTGAGGAACAGATGGAAAGCACAGTTGTGTACACTTACCATAAATGTAGATGTTAGAGTGTATTCACTGTTGCAGTTATCACACTTGGGTTATCTGCCTGCAGGTAGCCCTCAGTCGGCCCGAATAACAGTCTTGGGATTTCTGCGTCGGATGTTGTTGCCTCTTCCATGAGATCAGGGGTATGAAACATGCAGCCAGTGCCATTATCAGTTTTTCTTGCCCCAGATGTCTGGAGCCCCCAAAATAGGAAGCTATTACATGGTGTAGAACACCTACAGTAAAAAGCAAATGCCAATGCCATAAAAGATGGCCATAAAGAGGACAGATAGAAAGGATAGAGAAAGCCAGGGGGCTGGAGGGAGGGAAACCAGGAGTGCAACAGTGAATACACTCGAACATCTACATTTATGGTAAGTGTACACAACTGTACTATGTTCTTCGTGTTTCACTGTTGCAGGCATCACACTTGGTTTGATTCCCAAAGCTGAGGAAGGGTGGAGGCAGTCAAGAAGTGTTCGGGCTGGCTAGCAGGCCTTAAGACTGCCGTAGCAAATTCAGCTTTGGATTAAGAAAAAAACAGGTAAGTGGTCATGCTTGGTGAAGGTGTGCAGAACTCCAGGTTGCAGTTTCCAGGAAGTCCCTGGTAGGGACACTCCTGAGAAATGCTGTAGAGGTTGAAGTAGCTCTAGTGGAATGAGTTCTGATCCCCAGCGGAGTAGGTTTTCCATGGTGCTTGTAGCAGAAATGGATGCAGTGTGCTATCCATTTGGAAATGGTTTGCTTCGAAATGGCCTTGCCCTCTGCCCCTGTAGCAAAGCTGACTAGCACCTGGTCAAATTTTCTGAAAGGCTTAGTCCTGTCAAGGCAGAACCTGAGTGGTCTGTGCACATCCAAGGAGAGCAGGATCATTTCCACTTTATTCTGAGGATTAAGGAAAAAGGTTGGCAAATGGATGGATTGGTTTAAAGCCACACTGGATACCACCTTGGGTATAAAGGAAGGGTTAGTCCTGAGGGAAACACTGTCAGCATGGAAAATAATGAAGGGCTTCACCACCATTAGTGCCTGTAACTCAGACACTCTTCTTGCTGACGTAATAGCTAGAAGTAAGGCGATTTTCCAAGAGAGAAATTTTAACTCTGCTGAAGCAGCAGGTTCAAAAGGGGGAAGTGTGAGCTTCTCCAGTACAAAAGTTAAGGTCCCAGGCTGTGCAAGTACTTGGGCATGGCTGGGAAGGATAACTAGAAAGTCATTGTGAACTTTTTCCATAAGGGGCTGGCTTACCACTCCCTGGTTTTGAGGTGGAAACACTCCATTGTTTAGATCTCTGCATACCCTGAGACAGTAGTCTTGGTGGTCTGTTTCCCCTGGTTTGGGATGAGCAGGCCTGAGAGGGACTGGAAAGGACCAGTTTTTTTGAAGGCCAATGCCTACTGAATCTAGGTGGCTGCACCTGTAAGAAATCTTTGACGGTTTGCATAGATTTAGCATTTTCTTCCATCTTTTTAAGAACTACTACTGCTTTTGTGCCAAACAAATGCTCCTGATTTAATGGAGCATCTAGTAATTTTGCTTTGACATGGTCAGGCAAGACTTGTTCCTTTAGCCAAGCATGCCTTCTCAGTGCAGACCAAGTGACAGCAACCTTGCAAGATGCTTCTAAAGCCATCAAAGCCACACTGCAAAGAATGTTTACTAACTTGGTTTGCAGAATGCATTAACTCTTGTAAATCTTTATTTTCTGCACAATCTGGAAGTAACACCATTTTTGTTTAATTAGTTCCATAATATGTTCCTGGTACTTCAACATGTGAAACTGGCAATTCAAAGCCCTGATGGCAAGAGCTGCAGAGGTATACACCTTCTTACTCCATCTGTCTAAAGCTCTAGAATCTCTATCTGAAGGGGTAGGGTTTTTGGCTGTAGTAGCCTTAATGCCTTTAGGTCCCTGGGAAATGGTCTCTGGATCCGCAGTAGGATTCTTAGAGAAATTTCTGAAAGTCGGCTACTCTGTAGTACCAGTCAGGTTTTCTAGGAGCTGGTGGTAAGGTGTCAGAAGTAAGGCTGGACTCCAAGAATACATAGTCTACAATATCCAGACAGGGGGTATAGATAGAGGCCTGTGCCGAGGCAAATCTAAAAATTCCATGAGTCTCTTTTTGGACTGAGGAAACTCCTGACATTCCCAGCAGAAATGCTCTCTTAAGGTAAGCAAAGTTTCACCAAAAGAAAAATCCTATAGAGGGGAGGCAAAGGAAATGGATTCCTCTGTATCTGAATCCTCATAGGTAGACAAGGGTATGCCCTGGTAATCAGACTGGTCAGAGTCATCAGACTCCTGGTCTGTAGAATCAGAAGGGAATTCAATTGGGTCTTTTGGAAGGGGAAGGCTGGCTTTCCCTAATAAGAATAATAAGGTCTTCAGCCACTCTAAGCATTTGTTTTTGTGGCATGGGAGCTTGAGCATGTGCTTTGGATGTCAGTTTTCTAGGCGTAGTGCGAACTCTGGGCCTGAGAAACTGGGTAGTTTTATTTGGAATTGAAGTTGTCGGTTCAATATGAATATCGGTAGGTCAAAATACACCCTCAAAAGCCAGTGCCTGCACAGCGGCTCTGGACCCATCCAAGGTAGAGACATCCGCAGGTTCCATAGTTGAAGCAGCATCTCGCGGCATACAAGACTCCGAATGGGTCTCAGCAGAGGCCTGCGAATCTGTAGAAATGGGCATCAGAGGCTGCAAAGGCGCCTCACTGAGTACCGGCAGACTGGCGACAAGCTTAACGGAAGTAGGAACTGAAGAAAACCAATGAGTACTAAAACTGACAAACCGCAAGTTCGTGGAAGTGCAGGAGGTGCAGGATAACAATAAATCCAAGTAGCGCAAACTGGCTGTAAAGTGCAAATGCGTTTATTTGAACAGAACAAAAATCACGTTAAACACTGAAAGCGTTTTTCGTCCCAGCAAATGCCGGAACTTCATCAGCTCATGTTGAAAATCCTTGGTTTCAGTTTCTACTCATGTGGGTCAATGAGATTTCTGCTTAGTCCGTCTGCCAGTGTATATAATTTTCCTGGCAGGAACTGAGCTTGTAGATGTACTTAGTAGCTCAAGGCTGTGTTCCAAAATGCCATGGCTAGTCTGCAGAGGGGGTAAGAATGTGTACCCCCCCTGCTTGTTTATGTACCACATAACAGTGGTGTTGTCCGTCTTTACCATTAATTGTCCTGGAAGAATGTGGTCCTTGAAGGCTGTCAGAGCATTCTGTACAGCTAACATTTCTTTATGATTGATGTGAAAGTACATTTGAATTGGGTTCCATTTGCCCTGAATGCACTTCGCTGCCAGGTGTGCCCTCCCCCACCATGCATAGTCTAAGGAGTCTGTTGTTAGGGTTTGGGCAGCAGGGGGTAGTATGAATGGTAGTCCCTTGTTTTGGTGGCAGGCCTCTGCCCACCAAAGGAACTCTAGGCGTAGACCAGGAATGACATGAATCATTGCTTCTAGATCCCGAGAATGTTGACACCATAGACTTTTTAGATACCATTGTAGTTTCCTCATATGCAGTCTTGCATATGGAATTAGAAGAATGCAGGAGGCCATGAACCCCAAGGCTTATAGTATTTGCCTTGCAGATAGCAGGGTTTTTGTGGCCACTTGTTTGAAGTAGGTTGTCAAGTGAATTTGTTTCTCTGGCATGAGAAAAGCCATCTGGGAAGTTGTATTCAAGCTTGCTCCCAGGAATATAATTTGTTGACAGGGTACCAGGTGTCATTTATTTTCATTTATGGTATACCCCAGACAAGTTAGCACCCTTTGTACAAAAGCCAGGGAATTCAAAAGTGTGTCCTGGTTTTCTGCCTGAATTAGACAACCGTCCAGGTATTGGTACATTTGAATATTTCTTTGCCTGCAAAATGCAATGACTGGAGCTAGGCACTTTGTGAATACCCTGGGCGCAGTAGATAAGCCAAAGGGCAGTGCAGAGAACTGATAATGCAAGTAGCCTGCTTTGAAGCGTAGGTATCTTCTGCAAGATTCCCTGATTGGGATGTGCAGGTATGCTTCCTTTAAATTTGGTGTTGCCAACCAGGCACATTTGCTTAACATAGGAAGCAACTGGTGAAGAGACAGCACCTTGAATTTTGGAATCACTAAAAAGGTGTTTAGAGTAGGCAGGTCCAGGATAGGATGCCATGAATTGTCTTTTCTGGGTACCAAGAAAAATCTCGAGTAGAAACCTTGTCCCTTTTCCTCTTCTGGTACCAATTGAATAGCCCCTATGCTTAAGAGAGAGTACTTGTTTTTGGGCCTCTGCCCACCGATTTGGAGGTAGATCCGGCCAACCACTTTGAGTTGGTAATGTGTGGAAGTGAAATCTGTATCCTTGGGACACTATATTTAAACCCATTTGTCCTGGGTAACGAGTCCCCAGTTATTTGCATGAAGTGCAATTTTCCCCCCAAAGGGGCAGTCAGTTGAGAAGTGCTTGGAAGTTTTAAAAATAAGTCATTAAGACAGTTTACCATAGGGGGGAGTTTTACTACTCCCAGATTTGGAAGTGGAGGCCCCCCACTGCTTAGTCCTGTGCGTCCCCTGGGACTGAAGCCTGGGTGCTCTGCTGGGTCTGGGTTTGGACTGAAGGTCTGGAAGAGGCAGGAAATGACCAATTCTTAGAGGGCCAATGCCTACTAAATCTTGGAGGTCGTACTTGTAAAAAAATCTTTAACAGTTTGCATACATTTAGCTTTCTCCTCCATCTTTTTAAGAACTTCTTCCGCCTTGTTGCCAAACAGGCAGTCCTGATTTAAGGGAGCATCCAGTAATTTTGCTTTAACATGATCTGGCAAGGATTGCTCCTTAAGCCAAGCATGCCTTCCAAGTACAGACCCAGTTACCGCAGCCCTGCAAGATGCCTCTAGTAAATAAACACCACATTGCAATGTATGTTTACCAACTTGTTCAGCAGAAGGCATAAAATCCTGTAAATCCTTATTTTCAGCACAATCAGGAATCATCATTTTCTGTTTAAGCAATCCAATAACATGCTGCTGATACTTTAACATATGAAACTGGCAGTTTAAGGCCATAATGGCCAAAGTTGCAGAAGTGTATACCTTCTTATCCCATCTATCCAGCGCCCTGGAGTCTCTATCAGAGGGGGTAGGATTTTTGGCAGTAGTAGCTTTAATGCTCTTGGGTCTCTGTGAAACAGTTTCAGGATCCGCAGTAGGATTTTTGAAAAGGAACTTGCGAGAGTCAGGAATCCTGTAATATCTATCAGGTTTTCTGGAAGCAGGAGGTAGAGTCAGGGGCCATGCTAGATTCCAAAAAGGCATCAACAATGTCCAATACAGGAGGTATAGCTAAAGGCCTGCGCTGGGGCAGGAGTAAGAAATCCCTAAGCCTCTTTTTAGAATCAGAGAAATCCTGACTTTCCCAACGAAAAAGCTCCCTGAGAGTATGCAAGGTTTCACCAAAAGAGAAATCCTCTGGGGGGGGCAGAGGGAATAGAGTCCTCAGCATCAGAATCCTCATAGGTAGATAAGGGTAAATCCTGGTCATCAGAGGAAACAGAAATTTCAGAATCCTGGTCAGAAGTGTCATAAACAAACTCAGTCCTAGGTCTCAGAGGGGGAAGGTTGGCTTCCCCTGATTAAAGTAATAAGGTCTTCAGTCATTCTTATCGTTTGTTTTTTAGGCATAGAGGCCTTACCATGCGGTCTCGGCATCAGTTTTCTAGACATGGTTCAGGTTTTAGGCCTTGAAGAAGATGGCATCCGTTTAATATGCAAGTTAGTAGGCCTGAATACACCCTCAGAAGCCGGTGCCTGCACAGCGGCTCCAGACCCGTCCAAAGTAGAGACATCCACAGGTTCCACAGTTAAAGCATCTCGCGGCATACCAAACTCCAAATGGGTCTCGGTAGATGCCTGCGAATCTGAAGTAGCGGGTATCAGGGGCTTCGAAAGCGCCTCACTGAGTACCGACGAGTTGGGCAGCCTGTCTCTATCTTTGCGTTTTTTCGGAAGGTCGGTAGTCGGATGGCTTACCGAAGACATATCAGGAAAACTGAACAGAGCACCAAAAAAGTTAGAAGCACAAATATACAGACGGATAGTTCGTGGTTTAAATAAGGCACAAAACCGACAGCGAGGTACGTCGTGGTCAGGGCCTAGGCAAGGAATACAGTACGAATGAAAATCTTTATGAGGCATTTGCTTTCCACAAGAAATGCAATTATTTACTTTTACTGACATCGGTTTAGAGCGAGAAAAATATTCCCCAATGGGGTACTTAGCTTTTAGTTGAAGACTTCGGTTCTGAAACTCGAAAACGAAAATTTTAGGAGTCAGCCAACTGGCAGTTGCGAACTGCTTCTGCTTCAGGCACCGCACGGCAAGAAAGACTGATGTAAAGACATCGGCTGCATGTTTTATACCCCTGACAACCTGACATCACGGAAGAAGACACAGCAACCGACGTAGGACCCAAGACTTTGTTAAATCAGGCTGACTGAGGGCTACTGCAAGCAGATACCCCAAATGTAATGATTGCAACAGTGAAACACGAAGAACATCCTCTGAGCATTTCTTATCTTCAGCATTCTTGACTATCTTTGCCACCTCCATATCTTTATAAAAGTAAAGTGCCATACCATTCAACCTACTTACTAAGAGCTTCTGAAAGACCATTCTACAGGTGTGGGTCATGCTCAACAGAAAGATGTAACCCTGCTATGAATGTGCCATATTT
Organism: Protopterus annectens; assembly: GCF_019279795.1. Lineage (NCBI taxonomy): Eukaryota > Metazoa > Chordata > Ceratodontiformes > Protopteridae > Protopterus > Protopterus annectens. The sequence continues at coordinate 66,280,432 of NC_056745.1, forward strand.
TATGGCTCCAGTGTGCTTCATCAATGTCACTGTAGTCCTGGTCTATTCTGAACACATTATCCATAAAAAAAAGGTTGTGTTCACAATGGCTGTATGCCCATCTATTTCACACACCCTCACAATGGCTGTATGCCCATCTATTTCACACACCCTCACACTCATAACAGTCTCCTGAAATGTTCTACTAAAGTTAAATCACAATGGTTCTCATTTACACAAAGTGGTAAGGGATGGGCAAGAAAAATCTCTTTATATTCTTATTTGGCAACCTATTTAAGAGAGTATTACTCTCTTATGAACAAACTGCAGATAAGGTTGCTACTGGCTAATTTTAATGCTGTCAAACATTCTATTCAATACTTTCTTATTTAAGGGATACCATTCTGTGTTATATTTGAAACTTCACCACTATTCAGTCCTCTGGAATTCGCTTTCAGTAAAGTATCTGCCTTTGGGCATTGTTTACTGTTTGTACAGTTGCAATACTACACGATACACAAAATCCTATGCTAATGGAGCTCTAGAACAAATGCTATTTTGCATTAAATACTGAACTATCATAAAAAGTCAAGGCTGTTTTAAATCAGAATCTCAAGCTATAACAAAACAATAAAAAGCAGAGCATTTTTCATCAATAAACAATTGATCGGAAAATAACAAAGTAAATGTATATCCAATAAATAATCTGATAAATTAACTGTAGACCATTTACTACACTACATGTAGACAGAACTCCAATGCATATCCATTTGAAATGCCTACTAAAAACGTGCTTGGAAAACTACAAAGTAAAACTGTTGTACTGCGTTTTTTCCCCTGACAGCTGGCCATCAGTTGCTCCTGATGCATTTTTCCTCAATCTCTCAGTCCAAGAAGATAAAAACTTCCCCTGTACTTTCTCCAATTTTCAAGCTCAGACACTAGTTTAAAGCTGTTGCTAACATGGATTCTTTTTTATGCCCTATTCCCAAACCTACCCCCATGCCTATGACATGCACAGATGACAAACATCTGCTGGTATATCCCCAACCTTTTTCGTAGGTGGTACACATCCCACAACCTAGTCTTCTCCAGTCAACCAACTAACCAGAGCACTCATATGGGATAGGTAAGTTGACAAAATGCTGATAGTTTCCAGTCCCCAAGCTGAATCCTCAGCAGTTGGAACCACTAAGATCTCCTTGGATTCAAGGAGGGTTCCATCTCTCTACACCCAGAACTAGCTATGTTACGGAGTTGTTCACAGGTAAAAAGTCAATAAAAAGAATTACGAAAATACCTAAACTATTTAAAAACTGTGAGGTCATTTGTATTTTGCCTTGTTTCTATCTTGGGGTGATACCAAAATTATCACTCAAATTTACAGTGCCAACACAAAAAATGTTATGCATGTTTTTTTTTCCCAGCATTATACTTAAATTCTAAGACACTTACAATGTTTTTGAATTTAGGATGTAGTTCATCATCTGCAAATATATGAAACTGAATGGGTTTCACATTAAAAAGAATGGATGATTTTAACATTGTGACAGTTTCCTCAAATCGCTCTCCACAGGCAACAACTGCTAGATGGATCCACTTATCAGGACTTCTTTTAACGTCTGTTTTGTTCGTTTCAAACCTATGAACAAGGGTCCAGGAAAAAAAATAAGCATGAGTCTTCAATATGCCGCAGAAGTCTAAGCCCAAGTTCTTAGAGATAAGACAGCAATTGAACTTTATGATAAAATGCACACAGTACAAAAAATAGGTGTAAATCCACCAATCAAGGTAATATTATATTTCAAGCAATATAAATGTTATTAGCTGTTAGACTGTTAAAAATATTTCAGTGTTAATTCCTTTAAAGCAACTTCTTTTCTAATGAAAAATAAACTGAAAATATGCATCTGTACAAGTGAAGATTCACAGTTAAATATACAAAAAAACACTTGTAAGGTGTTGCAATAAATTCCAAAAGCTGCCAAGTGGTGAATTCCAAAGAAAACTTCCTTTTATTAACACAAATACAGGCTTAAGCGCTTTCGGCCATGAAAATGGCCTTCATCAGTACACCCATAATCACAATGGCAAACACTTAAATACCCTCAGTAACAAAAAAAATAATATTCAATTAACCAATTAATATATTTTTTATACAAGTAACAAATAAACTAAACACTACTATAACACACTTAGAAACTGCAATTTTACTTACATTTATTATATTTTGCTTTTCTACGTAAAACAACTTTACAATTCACCCCACTATTAGGACCAGGTTTGTTATAAGCATTGAGCAGAAGCTGCCATTTCAGCTCGTTGTATTCAAGCTCTCCTTTGTCCCCATTAAAATCAGGAGAAACAGTCTATTACTGAAAACAAAACCTTTCAACACTTGGGACGTTCTAATGTATGTTTAAACAATACATTGTTGTAATCTTTCTTTTTTATTCCATAATAATGTTCATAATTTCTCCTTCTCAGTGATCTATTGGTTTTTCCTATGTAGAAGGAATTACATGCTAGGCACTTTGCCATGCATCAAACACAGGAACCAAAAAGAACACAACCACAACAGCCAAAGTCTCCAGTATCAGTCTTTACTTAGTGCACAAAGAAACACAAGCGCTTTCACGATAGCTTCATCAGGTGCAATGAAAAAGCACTACTTAAACACACCTTAAATACAAAAATTATATGGTCACATGACAAAAGCAATTGCAAATTAAAAGGGTAACTACATGCATATACAAGACAATTTTAAAAAACATACATATGCATTCATATCATAAAAAACTTGGAACAGCATGTATAAGACAAAACATACATACACATTTTAAAGCAACCTTCATAGTGATGCATGGTTTATTAAATAAAAACTATCTCCTTAGAGGTCTTGATTTTAACCTAGGTCTAAGTAGTACATTCTCATTTAGCCCACTGCCTACATTCTCCCTCATCCTGACAATCCAAGTAGACTCGAGTTCCTCTGTTCTATGCCTCACATCTCCTATTCTAACACTATCAACAATTCTCCCAATAACTAAAAACTTAAAACTGTGTTCAGAATCTGTATCATGAATATGTTTGGCCAAGGCATTAACACAATTGGATTTACTTATGTGATAAATATGTTCCCTTATTCTATCTTTAAAAGGCCCGTCAGTCTTACCTATGTAAAATTTACTGCATTTCTGACAATACACAAGATATACCACATGTTCCGTTGTACAAGTGGCAAAAACAGTAAACTTATACAGCTTCTTCTGTAGTATCTATACCTTCCCTAGGACATTCACTAATCCTAGGATAGCACAATCTCATCTTCAAAGATTTACTATTCCTAAACATGAACCTCGGTTCTAAGTCCACATATCTACCTCATCTGAAGTAAGAATATTCCAATGCTTCCTTATTATTGCCATATATTTAGCTACATTAGAAGTATAACAAAGGGACCTACAACCTAGTTCCATGTATACCTCTGTTTCTTCTTACAGTCCCTATACTAGATGAACTAGTGTTTTTATCAGAGAAATATGGTTGAGCTCTTGTACCACTCTCTAATCACTGCTGCTACATTGGGTACAATAACATGTTCTTCATAGCCCCATCACTAAGATGGTCCACCGCTATATTAACATGTTGTTCAAAGTCAGTTTCCCTTACATTCAGCCTAGAGGCCCTATAAATCTGATTTCGTACATTTCTAAAGATATAGGGAGGATGTGAACTCTGCCTGTGCAGCAGATGATTCACATAACATTTTTTCCTATATAGATTTATTATAATTTCACCTGTATGTTCCCTAGTAACCTTAACATCTAAAAACTCAGTATCAGACACAGAATGGTTACATGTAAAGCGTAGATAGCAGGTAGTGTTAAGACATACAAAAAATTCTTGAAACTGCTCAGATGTACCTCCCCATAAGATAAAAAGGTAATCAACAAACCTTGTATAAAACACAAACTCTTTATAAGAACCTTGGAGGACATAGTGCAGTTCCCATGCTACCATAACTGCATTGGCGTAGCTATTGACACATGCCGTACCCATAGCTATGCCATTGCATGTAGTATTGTTGGTCAAAAACAAACATTATGCTCCAGTACTATTTCTAATAACCTAACAAGCAATTCTATTTTCTGTTGACTGTAATCTGAATTCTTCAAAAAATTGCTTTACACTCAAGTCCTTCATGGACAGGAATCACAGTAACTAGGGAGACAACATCTAAAGTTATAAACCTACTTTTCAAATTGTTTTTAGATGTATAACCATATAAGTCTCCTAAAAAATGTTCTGTCTCTTTAAGAATATGTTGCAGATTATCCAATACAGGCCTTAAATGCTTTTCAAGAAAAATAGAAACTGTCTCAGTGCTCCAATTCCTGCTTGAAACAATTGGCCTTAGAGGTGGATCTAACCTATTCTTATGGAGTTAAGGTAGACCCTGTATTAAAGGTACAGTAGGTTTAGTAACTAAAAAATAGGAAGTAAATCAACAATAAACGCCATTTCATGCAAACATTTCAAATAAATTTGTATATCGTACATGACTGGAATCAGTTGTAGAAAGAAGCATCTGCTAACATTTCTTTCATTTTTATGACATGCTTATCCCTGTCTAGGACCACAATGGGTCCACCTTTATCAGCTGGTCTGATGATAATGGTAGTATTCATCTCCAGACCTTTCACTGCTGACCTTTCATCTCAAGTTAAATTAGCCATTCTAAAACTATCATGTTTCACATTGCCTTTAAAATTAAGGTCATACACGTCCTGTACACATAATTTTTCAAAGGCAGTTATTAAAGAGTTCATTCCAGGTACAAAAGTACTTGGTTTCTTAAAACACCAACCCTCTAGATGTCCGAGAATCAACATTAGTATCACTGTGATCTTTATACATCATTTTCAACATCAAGTTTCTGGTGAATTTCTTAATGTCAAAAATCACTTCAGTATAATCTGAGACAACAGAAGGTATGAAAGATAGTCCTTTACTTAGGACTCTTAATTCTGCCTCAGTTAATACAATATTCGACAGATTGCAAACTAAACTTTTTTCACATTCATAAAGGTTTTCTTTATGGGTAATTCTGTTGATTCACAGCACCTTCCCATTTGCATTTCACGTTGTTCCTGCTCGGACTGCGCCCACGCTCCTTCTGGTTCCAAACTTTCTGTTCTTTCACCGGTAATGGAAAGTTCAGTTGATATTCCCCCAAAGGGACATCCATCTCATTGATATGCTCTGTCACATTCTGCCTCACCTTACTCAAATCCGAATGTACCAAAGAAGTCTTAACTACCTAACGTTGTGCTCCCAGTTCTTTATGTGCAGAGTTGGAGCTTTGCATAGCGACATCATTGGGCGCTGTTGAAACAACATGCCCATTCACACTGTCAGTTTAACCCATATTACTAGTTGTTGGCTGTGTTGCCATAAGTTGGGTATGTCTTTGGAATACCCAAAGTACATAAAATGAGCAGAATCCGACATATAGATCAACTGTTGCAGTCAGGGCATCCAAGTTAGAGCCCCTATCTAAATTTGTTGACAGGGCCCTATTAAGTTTGGTACAGGGAACCAAGTCATTTATTGGAGACTCAAAATATTTTTGGGAAAAATAAGAAATTTAGAGAGACAAAGATGACATGTGTGTGCAATCCTTGTATACCTGCATTCCCCATGAAAAAGGTTTGAAATGGGTAGGTTATATGTTAGTTGAAAGTCAGCAATTTAAAGTAGGGGAAAGCATAGAACACAATCTGTCTTAGAATTCCACTTTTGAAAATGATTTTTTTTTTTTTTATATACAGACAAGGGGGGTGGCTATGGGGGCAAGGAAGACACCCAATTATGCCAATTTAGTTATGGCTTATTGGGAGACCGATCTCTTGCCCCACATAGCAGGATACAATAATCTTTTATGTTATTACAGATTTATTGATTTGTTTTTTGTGTGGAGGGTCACATAAGGTAATTTAAAGGACTTTGTTAAAGAAATGAATGACAGCACACAAGTTTTTTTTTTTAATTTTCATTGGAATATAAATTTCTTTAGGATTAGTTATTTAGATTTAGACATCATCAAGGAACAAGGACAACAGACCTTAAGTACAGTTATAAGTTACAAGAATATGGCTAGTAATAGCTTACTTCACTACACTAGCATGCACCCCATGTATGTCAAACATAATATAGTGAAGGGGCAGCTAATTAGGGTAGAGAGACTCACAAGTGATGCTAGCAAAATAGACAGATTTGTGGGAGAATTACACGAGAGGTTTAAGCACAGGGGATATCCCAGTAAGATAGTTAGTAATTTATTGGAAGGTGCAATAAGAGAGACTAGGGAAGAAGGAAGGGCAAAGCAGGATAAGAATTGGCAAGTGGCCATGCCCTTAATCTTCACAGTGGACAGCGAAGCTATCAAAGGAATTACTAATAATAATTAGAGAATTTAAGTAGCAAATGAAGTTAAGGCTCCAGTGGGAGAAGAACCCATATACATTAATAAAAGGGCTAGGAATTTCAGAGATTCTAGAAAATAAACATGCACCCAGTAATAGTAGAGTTAAGGGTATGTATAATTGTTTAGACTGCAAAGAGTGCAGATTTATAGCAGAGGGGACCCTATGGAGAAATACCTACCTATGAAAAAACCATTACAGTGCCAGGTAGGTTTACATGCAGTTCAGAATTTGTGGTATACATGGTAAAGTGCCTAGCATGTAATTCCTTCTATATAGGAAAACCAATAGATCACGGAGATCACCGAGATGGAGAATTTATGATTATTATGGAATAAAAAAGAAAGATTACAATAATGCATTGTTTAAACATACATTAGAAAGTCCCAAGTGTTCAAAGATTTTGTTTTCAGTAATAGACTATTTCTCCTGGTTTTAATAGGGACAAAGAAGGAGAGCTTGAATACAATGAGCTTAAATGGCAGATTCTGCTCAATGCTTATAACAAACCTGGTCTTAATAGTGGGGTGAATTATAAAGTTGTTTTACGTAGAAAAGCAAAATATAATAAATGCAAGTAAAATTGCAGTGTATAAGTGTCTTATAATAGTGTTTTTTAGTTTATTTATATTACTTGTATAAAAAATATATTAATTGGTTAATTGAATAGTAATCTTTTGTTACTGAAAGGTATTTAAGTGTTTGCCATTGGGATTATGGTGGTTTCTGATGAAGGCCATTTTCATGGCCGAAAGGGCTTAAGCCTGTATTTGTGTTAATAAAGTTTTCTTTGGGATTCACCACTTGGCAGTTTTTGGAATTTATTGCAATAACTTTTATTTGCTATTACAAAATCTACTTTTTATTTTATGATACAACCAAACTGCAAAAGTCAGTGAGGACTACAATGTTGGCTTTTTTGAAGTTTTTTTCCTAGCATGTTCAAGTAATGCACAAAATCAAGGCTGAAATCAAGACCTAGTATTTCAATTATGAATTTTGTAGTTTTAAAAACTTATCAGTATTGGCTATTAAGACAGTAACTACATCCTCAAAACCTAATATATTTTAGCTCGTTTTAATCTGTTAGTCAAAACAGAGCACCTGCTATTCACACACAAACATCTTCATTTGTAAAACTATTAATACCACAGCTGGACAACGGTGTCCTATAAATCTTTCTACATAATTATTATAGCATTTACTATGAACATTCGAACTGTAGGCAAACAGTGGTCTGAACCAGAAAAAAAAAACATTTAAATATATTGTGGCACACAATTTACTTTCTGGACAAAGTGGCCATTGTAACATCAATGTCTTACCTAGTTCAAAACAATGTAAACCAAATAAAATTTACAACAAGCAGGGGCAAAATCATAGTTTGTCAATTAATTACAAGATTCACAATTTAACAAAACCATTCTGACCTACAGCTTTAATTTCAAACGGAAAATCAGTAACATACTTCCAACTCTACAAACATTTTTTCTCCATGTGCATTTTATATCTGCATCAGCAAACAATATATTTTCCAGTACTGATCACTCAGTAATTTGCTGATACCCACTTTATCCTACACAGGACCAAGAGGTAGCAAGAGCCTTTCCGGCCAACCAACAGGTGTAAGGCAGAGAACAAGTTCTGGAAAAAAATTAGTCTAGACCACTGAGAACACATTTATTTACACACACTTAGGTGCACCGCTTCACAGATCAGCATGTGGGGCAAAACTTCAGCACCTGGCAAACAACCCACAGGGACAAGGGAGGACATGCAGCTGCCAAACAGAAGGCACCCCCAGCTGGGAACTATGCCAAAGAGCCACACTGTTAAATAACAGTACCTGCTACACCACTATGCTCTTCTGCTCTTAAATCTACTCCATTATTTACTGCAATGACATTTTAGTACATTTCTTATCAGTTAGGTTTAAGGTCACTCTTACTACAAGAGAACTGGTTTCATGCAAGAACAACATATGGTTGTGATTCAAAAGTACTACTGCACAAGTCACTAGGCACTGGCTACATCTATGATTTAGCCAAAAATCTGAACTATAATTCTGGGACTTTGTCCTGAAAGAAAAAAATTGTAAAGCATGTCACATTCCATGTGTACATGTGAGGTAGGTGATTTCCTTTAGGGAGTTAGATTTTTATTTATTCAAGTATGGTTGCTCGGTGCTATACAAGCCCATGTTTGTTTGCTCGCTACATGCTGTAGAGATGCAAGAAGGATCTCACACTACTTCATGGCTATACCAAGACTGGCACTTCACAGAAAAAGCAGAACATTTTTTATATATTTTTTTAATTGCTTTTTCTTCAATTTGCAGTGACTTCAGGAGGAGACTACTCAAGTTCAGGGGGCAAAGCCCCCAAATCAGAGCTGCAGAGAGGCTTGCTCCCCATAGTACTCTACTTCTTGGCTCAGGAATCCGGGACAAAACACAAAAATAACACTTTGGGGGGGGGGGGGGTAAAAGACCAAAACCAGGAAATTGTTTTATTATTACTCTAATTCATATAAAAAGTTAATAGAACAAGAAAATTTGTATCAACGTGCAATTTCTAAACAGTGACTACTAAACTTTAATCCCTGGTAAAATGAAAAAAATTTACGAGAAGCAGGGTGAAATACGATCTCAGAGATAGCTGAGAGGTACGCTGCTTTGCAAAAACATTTGTTTCCTTCTTCAAATATTGAACTGTCAGCTGAAAATGACTCACCCTCATGATCTGATGTTCAAAATTATTGTATACTCAAGGGAATACTTTTATAATGTAGCGGTCAAGTAGGTATATTACGAGGAGTTGGAAATTTAGATAACACACTGCTACAAACGAAAAACCAGTCATAAGAATCAGGAATTTTTTGTTTTAGACATTTAAAGTTACCAGACACCTACAACAAATAAAACTACCCCAATTACAAATATTAGGATTCTTCTTGCAAGATACTTCACTCAGATGAGCTGATAAAACTGCAAAAATAATCAGACACTGAAAGGGAGAAAAGGCTGGGAGGAGAATGAGACTGCTCAAGAAGACAGGTTTCAAAAAATGGTAGAATTAGAGGGCATGGCATGCAGGAAAACCTAAAATGTTCTGCTGTACCAGGGAAACAGAAGGAACAGCTGTATTAATTTTATGAAAGCACAAATAACTAAGTGAACTAGTATTCCACAGCGAACAAAGACCTTCAACAGTAAAGAAGCAATCCTACCAGCAGAAATAGTTGATTCTGAAGAAACTGTGGCAGTAGGACAAAGTACTACAAGTTGGAGAAAGTAGAGGGTTTGTGGAAAATGATTACTCACTGTACACTAGGCAGCAGAATAAATTTACTTTAGCAATCTGGGAATCTTGAGAAGGAGCTATCTTAAGAATATTTTTCCTTGAGGGTCAAAATCGTTCTTTAATGCAGAATATGCGGAGAAGGAAATACAAAAGTTTGTCCCACAAAATGTAAGCTATCAAACAGAAGAGGATTCTACTTATTCTTCGCATAGCTCACAGACTATGCCAATTTTCCAGTGCCCCAAAGGAAAATACTTGAGACACAGAAAAAAAAGCACAGGAGTTGACTAGAAGAACCAGGAGTATTGCTCAAAATGAACCAGAGACTACATTTGGGAGATGGAGATCAACAGGAAGAAAACTGGAAGCTTGTAAATTAATGAATAAATGTGGGGATCCAAAGCATCAATTACATTTTTGAAATATGACAGAACAGAAAATCTGGAAATATTGGACCTTTTTTTTTACTCTTGTTAAACTTGTAGGGGACTCCAAAGCATGTGCCCTGTGCCCTACTTCATGTCATTAATGTTTGGAAGAACATTAAGGAGATGGGAATAGGATGGAAAGTGGTAACCCTAAGTAAAACAAATTTTGTTCTTAACAGTATTTTTATAATATACGACATATACATGCTATAAAGTAAAATTTTTAAGTTATTTTTGTGTGTAATGATCATACTACAGTAGATGGGTGCCCCTATTCTTTATTCCTTCTTTCTTTCTTCTGGTTCAGTTTTAAGAAATGTAGGTACTGCAACGTAAAACAGAAGACAGCATGGACAAAAAAAGCATGATACAAATAAATCTGATGTGCTTTTTCTTACTTTTGCATAGGGGAATAAATGGATCAAGGCCTTTGGCTAGATCTAATCAGTTTTAAGGGGAAGCAAGTAAACAAAAGAACACCGTAACAAAAAGTTTTCCACTAGCAAACAAATGTACACAGTGCAACACGAGAAGCTTGTATAAGAAGGCAACCACGCATCTGGTTCTATGTTTCTCTGGAGACAAGCTGATCAGGATAATGAAAACAGAATACTTCTTATATTCAATGGCTACAAGATGATGTTTTCTGAAAGCATTCAAGCTGTTTTCTACATCTGGGAGAGGAATACAAATGAGACAAAAACAGACAGCACTTAGAAGTAGAAGCACAGGTTGTACCATGCATCTTGGTATGGATAACCTTCATTATAGGTTAACTGAAGCCTGTGAGTGTAGCTGTCAATCTGGAACATCTGCTCCCTATTAGGAGGGTTAAACTTCACTCTTTGAAGATGTACATTGTTTTGTGTGTTTGCAATAAGTTAATAGGCTAGGGTTTTTTTGTTTGAGGGTTTTCATTAAAACAAAAAGTATTGTACGATGTGACAGAGGTTCAAATGGATAGGTCAAAGAAAGTACAGTTTTGTACCTACCATAAATGTAGATGTTAGAGTGTATACACTGCTGCAGTCATTACACTTGGGTTATCCTGCCGTCAGGCGGTTCCCCAGTCGGCCTGAGTTCCAAAGTCTTGGTCCGGCGTCGGTTGCTGTCACCTCCTCCCTGACGTCAGTGCTACAGGGGTATATAAGATGCAGCAGATGCCATTTTCTTCAGTTTTTCTTGCCCCAGATGTCAGGTGCCCCCAAAAAGGTAGGCAATTCAAACTGCCAATAAAACATACATAACAAAAGCAATCAACAACCTTCAGTTACCAGCAAATACTCCCCATAGGTAGTAAAGGGTAGAAGACATAGGTACGTACCAGCAAATATGAGGGGAAGGAGGGAGGGTAACCTAGACTGCAGCAGTGTTTACACTTGAACATCTACAGTTATGGTAGGTACAAAACTGTACTATGTTCATCGTGTTACACTGCTGCAGTCATTACACTTGGGTAGAATCCCAAACCTGAGGTAGGGTGGCTGGTTCTATAAGGCATTAGGGGTGGCTATAAGGCCCTGCAGCACTGCAGTGGCAAAGCCAGCTCTGGATTTAGAATATAGAGACAGATGGTAATGCTTGGTGAAGGTATGTCCAGAACTCCAAGTTGCTGCTTCTAAAATGTCCTTGGTAGGTACTCCTCTGAGGTAGGCAGTTGAAGTGGCTGTTGCCCTGGTGGAGTGAGATCTAATGTTGTTAGGAACAGGTTTCCCATGGTGTGTATAGCAGAAACGTACACAGTGACCTATCCATTTTGAAATAGTCTGTTTTGAAATGGCGTTTCCCTGTGCTCCTGCAGCATATGCTACCAATAATTGCTCAGTTTTTCTGAAAGCTTTGGTTTTGTCCAAGTAAAAGCGTAACTGCCTGTGTATGTCCAAAGAATGCAGTAGTCTCTCCCTTTTGTTCTGTGGATTTGGATAAAAAGTTGATAAGTGAATAGTTTGGTTTAGAGCCACACTTGATACCACCTTTGGCATAAAGTAGGGTTAGTTCTTAAAGACACCCTGTCTTGGTGGAAAACGATGAAAGGTTCCATTACCATTAGTGCCTGTAATTCTGAAACTCTTCATGCTGATGTTATTGCCAGCAGCAGAGCAGTTTTCCAAGAGATGCATTTGAAATCTGCTGTGTTAGCTAGCTCAAAAGGAGGTAAAGTTAATTTTTCCAACACGAAGTTGAGGTCCCAAGTTGCAGTAGGTGCTCTACGGGGCGGTCTTATTTTTTTAGCCCCTCTGAGGTACTGTTTTAGCAAGGGATTAGAGAAAATTGGTGGATCCGTGTTGTAATGAGCAGAGATGGCAGAGGCGTAGATCTTCATGGATGAAAAGGAGGCGCCTTTGTCCAGCATCTCAGTTAAATATTGTAGTATCCGAGGAATATTCAGGACAAGAGGGTCAAGGCTGTGAGCCTGTTTCCAGGCACAGAATCTCTTCCATTTATCCGAATAGGCTTTCCTGGTACTAGGCCTTCTGGCCTCCAGAATGACATCCATAACAGCTTTGGAGAGAGGCATTGCTTGCTTGACTAAGGAATCTTCCATGCAGCCAGGTTTCAAGTCTTTAGCTGGCTGTGAAGTATCTGATTGTTGTGCTGAGTCAGAAGATGCGGGATTTGAGGCAAAATCCAGGGTGGTCCTTGCGCTAAGTTCTTTAAGATTGGGTACCAGTGCTGACGTGGCCAGTCTGAGGCAATCAGGATCATCTTTGGCTCTTCTTGCCTGGCTTTTACGAGTACCTTTGGAAGGAGAGGCAGTGGTGGAAAAGCATATACTTGTAGGTTTTTCCAGCTGAATGAGAGGGCATCCACTTTCCATGCTTGTGGATGGCAAGTCCTTGTGCAGAATTTCTGTAGCTGGCAGTTCATTGGGGATGCAAATAGATCTATGTCTGGGCTCCACCATTTTTGTGTTATCATTCTGAATATTTGTGGATTCAATTCCCATTCGTGGGGATCCATGATGTTTCTGCTTACGTCGTCTGCCAGTGTGTTTTTCTCTCCTGGCAGGAATTGTGCTTGCAGATGAACTTGATAGGTTAGAGCAGTGTTCCACAAGGTCATGGCTTGCCTGCAGAGGGGATAAGAGTGAGTGCCCCCTTGCTTGTTTATGTACCACATAACTGTGGTGTTGTCTGTCTTTAGTAGTAGTTGTCCTGGATGCAGAAGGTCCTTGAAAGCTATAAGGGCATTTTGTACAGCTAGCATCTCTTTTTGATTGATGTGAAGATGACTTTGTTCTGCGGGCCACTTGCCCTGAATACATTTTCCTGCCATGTGTGCTCCCCAGGCATAATCCGATGCATCTGTTGTCAGTCTTTGCTTGGCTGTGGGTTGAGTGAAAGGCTGTCCCTTGTTGAGGTGACAAGCTCGAGCCCACCATCGAAACTCCTGTTAAAGGCAAGGAATTAGTGGTATAACTGTTTCTAAACTTTGACAGTGTTGAGACCAGACACTCTTTAGGTACCATTGTAGTTTCCTCATATGCAGTCTGGCATACGGAATTAGTAGTATGCAAGATGCCATGTAACCCAAGGCCTGCAGAATTTTTTCTTTCAGGGAGTTGGGTTCTTGTTGCCATCAATTGAAAATATTGAGTCAGTTGTCCTTGCTTGTCTGGCGTGAGATAAGCCATCTGGGCCGTTGTATTCAAGCTGACACCCAGGAATATTATCTCTTGTGAGGGCACTCATTTTGATTTCTTTTCGTTTACTGTGTACCCTAGGCAACTTAACTTTTTTTACAAACGCCAGATGGTTTAGAAGAATGTCCTTGCTCTCTGCTTGAATCAGGCAGTCGTCCAGGTACGGATAAATTTGAATTCCTTTCTGTCTGCAAAATGCAATTTCTGGTGCCAGGCACTTTGTGAAGACCCTGGGCGCAGTAGATAAGCCAAAGTGCAGTGCAGAGAACTGGTAGTGCATTGAACCAGCTACGAATCTGAGGTATCTTTTGCAGTTCTGTCTGACAGGGACATGCAGGTATGCCTCCTTGAGGTCCAAGGTTACGAGCCAAGCTTTCTTGCCCAGCATGGGAAGAAGCTGCTGTAGTGTCAACATTTTGAATTTCGGAACATCCAGGTAAGTGTTTAGAGAAGAAAGATCCAGAATGGGCCTCCAGGCTTTGTCCTTTCTGGGAACCAGAAAGAGTCTTGAGTAAAATCCTTGTCCTTGCTCCTGTAGTGGTACCTTTTGAACAGCTCTCATGTCCATGAGTGCTGTAATTTGTTTTTGAGCCTCTGCCCATTGATTTGGTGGCAGATTTGGCATTCCTTTTAACCTTGGCAGAGTGTGAAAGTGGAACCTGTAACCTTGAGATACAATGTTGAGAACCCATTTGTCTTTGGTGATCATATGCCAATTGTGATAGAAAAGTGCCAGCTTTCCTCCCAAGGGGGCTGCCAAGAGAACTGTTTGGCAGCTGTAGTGGGAAGTCATTGGGGCGGTTTTTTATATGGTTGGGGCCTGTCTTCCCCTTCTTTCTGGCCTGATGCACCCCATTGTCGAGGCCTGTAAGGACCTTGTGGTTGACCCCTACCTCCTTGGACGTCTGTATCTGCCTCTGAGGTCCATCTGTAACTGGAAAGGACCAATTCCTTTGTTGGCCAATTTCTGCTAAATCGAGGAGGCTGAACCTGTAAGAAATCCTTCACCGTTTGCATAGATTTTGCCTTATCCTCCATTTTCTTTAATACCTCTTCTGCCTTAACTCCAAATAACACATCCTGCTGCAAAGGTGCATCCAATAGTTTTGCTTTAACATGATCTGGTAACATATGTTCTTTTAACCAAGCATGTCTTCGAATGACAGAATCTGTAACTGCTGCTCTACAGGAGGCCTCTAAAGAATCAAAACCACATTGCAAAGTACGTTTTCCCACTTGTTCAGCTGCATGCAATAAATCCTGCATTTCCTTAAAATTAGGAGGATCTGATTCTGGAAGCATTTTTTGTTTCAAATGAGACATCAAAAATTGCTGATATTTTAGCATGTGAAACTGGCAATTTAAGGCCCTCATTGCTAAAGTTGCAGATGTATATATACTTTCTTCCCCCATCTGTCTAATGCTCTGGAATCTGTCAGAGGGGACTGGATTCTTTGCTGATCAGGCCTTAACCCCTTTGGGTCCCTGAGAAATAGTTTCAGGGTCAGCAACAGGGCTTTTGTAAAGAAATTTGTGAGAGTGAGGGACTCTGTAGTATCTGTCAGGCTTAACTGGGGCTGGAGGTAAAGAATCAGGGTTTTAAGCTGGATTCAGTATACACATCATCCACAATATCTAACACTGGCGGAATAGCAAGGGGTCTGTGTTGAGGTAAAAAAAGGAAGTCTCTGAGCCTTTTCTTGGATTCTGAGTAATCCTGGCCTTCCCAATGGAAATGCTCCCTCATGGTATGTAAGGTTTCCCCAAAGGAGTAGTTCTCAGGCGGAGAGGCTGAAGGTATTGATTCCTCAGCATCAGAATCCTCACAACAGGGTAAGGAGTATCCTGGGTCTGAGGATGAGTCTGAAGAGATGGATACCTGGTCGGATGAGTCAGTCTGCATCCTGTCTAGGCCTTTTATCAAGAGGGGGATGGGACCCCCTGATCAGAATGATTAGGTCTTCGACCATTTTGAGCATTTGTTTCTTAGGCATGGAGGCCTGTCCTGGAGAATGCTGTATTTGTTTCTTTGTTTTTAAAGGAGGTTTAGACTTAGCAGAAAATTTAATGCTTAACTGAGTAGGTCTGAAAACACCCTCTGAAGCTACGGGTTGTTCATCTACTCCGGATCCCTCTGTAGGGTTAGTTTCAGTAGGCTGAAAATATTGTGCGTCCGAAGGCCCAGCCATCTCCACGTGAGAATCAGAGGCGGCCTGTGGTTCTAAAGAAGTGGTCGTCAGGGGCTGCGAAGGCGCCTCGCTAAAAACCGGAGAACCGGCGATTGGCCTAGAAGAGGCTTAGTCTTCAGTTTTGGGCTTCGGATGCCTATCCTTGTCTTTGCGCTTTTTATGTATGCCGGTCGTCGGAAGTTCCGACGGCATGGTGTAATTGAATTTTCTGCCAAAATAATGTCGGGAAAAATCAAACCGACATTTAATAGTGCGCTTGTTAAACCTAGCACAAAACAGACAACCAGTGACGTCGTGGTCTGGGCCTAGGCATGGGATACAATAACAATGGAAATCCTTATGAGGTATTTGCTTCCCACAAGAAATACAGTTATTAACTTTTACTGACATCGGTCTGAGGCAAGAAAAAGCTTCCCCAACGGGGTACTTAGCTTTGTAGAAGACTTCTGTTCTGGATTCGGAATGAAAATCTCAGGAGTAGGCAGACCGGCACTTGCGAACTGCTTTTGCTTCGGGCACCACGCGGCAAGAAAGACTGAAGAAAATGGCGTCGGCTGCATCTTGTATACCCCTGTCGCACTGACATCAGGGAGGAGGCGACAGCAACAGACGCCAGACCAAGACTTTGGAACTCAGGCCGACTGGGGAACTGCCTGACGGCAGGATAACCCAAGTGTAATGACTCCAGCAGTGTAACACTATGAACATCAACTGTACAGAAGATCAACCTGCCAAACAGTGTACACATGTAACACAAAAGCTGAAACAAGACATTTAAAAAAAGCTGTTACACATAAATAACTTCTTATGGCAACATTTTCCATATTATCTTAGTAAGAAATGCAACTCTGGAGTGGGATAAAATTAAAGTGGAGTATAAAATAGGATGGGGGGAAAAACATGATTAAGAAGTGGGGAATCTTACATAACAAGAAGAGGCACAATTGCAGAGTGCTAAAGAGAAAATAAGGGACTAGCTCAATAATATGCATGAGTTTACTACTACTGCTGTTAAGTAACTGTTTTTTGATAACTCAAGAGCACAAAAGCTTTTAGCACAACAGCTCAGGCAACAGTAAAATACAAAGGGTTGTTGCCAAGCTTAGGGAGCCTACAACAAGGAAGTTAATCAGTGATCCCATAGAGGTATTCAAAATATTTCGGAAATTTTATGATCGCTTGTATAAAGCAGAAAAATGTGGAAATCAAGAAAAAGCACAAATAAAAACGTTATGGAAGAATTAAATAGGCCAAAGTTAGAATTAAATGGGGCTCAATTACTAACAGTTGGGATAGGAGGGGATGAGCCAAGAATGGTGATGTATAACCAATCTACAGGAAAGTCTCCAGGAATAAAAGGCATTCCCAAGGAAATTTGGAAGCTAGGAGGCAAGAAAGAGAAAGATCTGGAAGGTTTTATTTAAAAAGTGTTTTGAAAGGAAGAGAAGTACCAGCATCCTGGATGAATGCGGTGATGGCTGTAATACCCAAAGGCAGCAAAGATCTATCAGATCCAGCTTCATACAGTCCCATTTCAATTTAAATCATGATTATAAAGTGTTTATGTCTATAATGGCTAAAACAATGGTAAAAAGGTGATGCCAGAATGGACAGATTAAGAAATATGGTTTTGCGTAGGGGAGGCAAACATTTTACAACATTAAATAGAATAATTATGATATACAGGGAAACAGAATGTAAGAAAATACTACTGTTGTTTGTGGGCCTTGATGCAAAGAAAGCATCTGCAGAGTAAGCTGGGATTTCATTAGTAGGGCAATGGAAGCATTTCCATTCCCTGATAAAATTATATGCTTGAATAGGAAAATATACGAGAGATTGGAGATGAAAATTTAAGTGGGGTGTCCTTTCTGATGAGTTCTGTTTGGGCAGAGGAACCAGGCAGTGGTGTACTCTTTCCCCTTTTTGTTTTATATTTAGAAATCATTGGCAAAGAGACTAAGAGACTCAGAAATTCAACAAGAGGAGAAGTGGTGGACAGCAATTAATAAAAAGTTAAATGATTTTATCTGGGAAAGGAAGAGGGCAAGGGTCAAGTGAGATAAATATATGC
Source organism: Protopterus annectens (assembly GCF_019279795.1). NCBI lineage: Eukaryota > Metazoa > Chordata > Ceratodontiformes > Protopteridae > Protopterus > Protopterus annectens. Next base: position 66,298,535 of record NC_056745.1, read on the forward strand.
TTCCAAAAGGTGGTTTGAGATTACCGGATTTGAAAGGTTATTTCACTGCTACACAGTTAAGTCTCCTATACACATAGCACAAGCAGAGAGGTATAACTCAAAGCAGAAATGGATGATGATGAAGTGGGGGGGGAGCTTAATAACAAGGAAAAAGTACGAATTTGAATGTGGATCCTTATGGAGAACACCAGCAGCAATGCAGATTATTATATTCATTAACAAGCAGAAATTATTCGACAAACTAAACCACAGGAATAGAAGAGATTCTGCTGTTAAGGATGACTACAATTACGGGTACAGAGAATAAGCAAGAGGGGGCTGGAATTTACTGGAGAAAACTGGCAAAGGAAATAAGGTATTAGGAGCAAATAATTAGAGACAAAGTTAACAGAATGGGAAGAGGCCAAGAATTCATTTGAACTGCAGGTTAGAGATTGCCTATACTCAGATTTTAATCCTTGACAGGGAAGGCAAAGAGAAATAAATACAAGGATACTAAGTGAAACATCAGCACTAGTAGAGTTTTCAGTAGAATCAAGAAGAAGCTGCCATTACAAAAAGGGATAATTAGGATGGCATTTAAAATATTGCACAATAACTACAGGAATTAATCAGGGGAGGTTAGAAAGGATTGGGAAGAGAAACTAGATATGCAATTCACAAAGAAACAATGGGAGGATGTATGTATGACTCCCAAATACACAAAGTGTAGAAGATTTAGGATCTTTATTAGGAAGCGTTTACATAGGCATTTCTATACTCAAAAGCAGACTCCAAATAATTTTTCCCTAGGTAAATTGCAAATGTTGTAGGTGCAATTTAGAAGTGGTAATTGGGAACTTATTTTTTGGGAGTGTAAGGCGTTGGTAGACTTTAAAAATTCCCTACAGACTACTCTGTCAGAAATACTGGGTGGGCAAATTGGTGTCATTACAGAATTTTTTTGAGCTGTGATACAGAATTGGAATAGAGTAGACATAGTAAGGTCTTGTTGAGTTTACTTCAGGTGGCTGCCAGAAAACAATTACTATTACAATTACACTGGTGGTGCTGCGGTAGTGTTGTCGCCTCACAGTAAGACGCTGTCTGGTTCGATTCTCAGCTAGAGCGTCTTCTGCGTGGAGACATGCGTGAATGGGCGTACCTTTGTTGAAGGTTGTGCGTCAGACCTGGCAAGCCGGTACGTAAAAATCAACTGCCAATCATTAGCGGACCGGAGTTCCGCTGTGGCGACCCCTAACTGGGAAAAGCCGAAAGACACAAACAATTACAATAATAATTATATGTAATGTAATGTAATTATTACAATTACAGGAGCGCCTCTTTGGCCCTTTTCAAAAGGAACCTTGACGATTGGATGGGAGATGGGAAATTCACCTCGGGGATAATGTCAGTCGCCCTGCTAGACAGGGGTCCAGGGAAGTAAATATTGTGGGAAGAAATATTCAGGGAATTGTTATGGCTAGCCTTGTATAGGCCCTAGGGCAGATAGCCTAGTACCAACCTATGATCTAGAAAATGAAAATCAAAAGTTTAAACCAACTGTACTTGAAGTTGTGAATATAGTATCAGAGATAAAAGAATTGGAAGTGGGATGTTTAGAAAACGGTAGGAGCAAATTATATTTAAAAATGGGAATTGTGAAAAGAATACAAGCAAAATAATGTTTTGGAGAAGGAATGAGGTTTAAGAGAAGACAGGAATTGAATGAGCTATGTAATGTTCGACTGGCAATGACTGTATAGATTAAAAGTGATGTATAATGTTTGCAACTTGAACATGTCAATATGATGTGTCCAGTTATATAAATGTATGATGACTGAACCAAAACCCTTATAACATAGGCAAAGATTTTTTTTAAACAAGAGACAAGAAAATAAATCACAAAAGACCTTCTTATAAACAGAATCAGTGCACCTAATTGATAGGGTTGCCAGCTATCTCACTTCTTACAGAGAAGTCCCGGTTTGGGCAGTTTGGTCCTGTTGTGGTGGGAGGGCATGAAAATGGTAATCGTGTTGATATGTTACAAGAAATAAGAAGTTATGTACTCACCATAACGTTCCATGCTGGTAGTCCATCTCACCCTTCATTTTTACATACGGGTTCGGAGCCGATCCTTGGCTCCAACTCGGCCAATTTACAAGCTGGACGTCTGGTTGGCTCATGGCTAAGCAAGTATCCCATGGTGCACCAGTACAATCCCCAGATCTTGTTTGCTGCTCACTAGAATAACAACCATAAAAACAACCAATACTAAAGGGTCTCCAACCAAGGGCACCCAAATTATTACTTCCAGATCTTTCAGGATGGGGGCAGGAGGGCGAGTTGGTAAAAATGAAGGGTGAGAATGACTACCAACATGGAACGTTATGGTGAGTGCATAACTTCTTAATGTTAGGTAGTCAGATCTCACCTTTATTTTTACATATGGAACAGCATTCCTCGCGCCTTATTCTTGGGTGGCTCAATGGAAAATACTCTTGAGCACCGTGGAGCCAAAGGATGCTCTACCCCTGGATGCCAAATCCAATTTGTAATGTGTAATAAAAGTGTGAGGGGTAGCCCACATAGCTGCTGCACAAATATTATCAAGCGGTACCCTGGCTTGAAAGGCTGCAGAGGTAGACAGCGACCTGGTAGAATGAGCCTTGATCCTGTAGGGTAAAGGTTTGCCCTCCGAGCTATAGATAAAGGGTACACAACTGGAAATCCAATAAGATAGTGTCACTTTAGAAACTGATAAGCCCAATTTAGAGTCAGAAAAGGAAATGAATAATTGACCTGATTTCCTGAAAGCCTTAGTCCGCTGTAGATAAAAACGTAGCCGTCTATGAACGTCTAGCTGATGAAAACGGTACTCAGCTGCATTACAGTGGTTAGGGAAGAAAACTGGAAGTTCTACTGATTGGTTTAAAGTAGCAGTAGAACAAACTTTGGGGACAAAGGAGGGATTAGTACATAGAGACACCCTGTCTTATGAAAAATCAAATATGGTGGCTTAACAGACAAGGCCTATAGCTCTATTACCAGTCTAGCTGATGTGATAGCTACCAAAAACAAGTTCTTCCAAGACAAAAATTTTTTTTAGAGAAGAGTGGAAAGGTTCAAAGGGGGAAGAAGTCAATTTGGACAACACAAAATTTAAATCCCAAGAAGCCAATGGTTCTTGCAGAGGTGGTCTCAATAGAGTGGCCCCTTTCAAAAAGGTCTTGCATAGCTTATGAGACATTAAATTAGTATCTGGAAAACCTAAGTGAAAATGAGAAATCGCCGCCAATTGGACTCGGATAGTGGCAGCAGCAGATCCTTGCTGAAAAAGCTCAGAAAGAAAATCCAGAATCACAGGGATAGAAGCAGTGTATGGATCTACATTCATTCTCTGTGCCCAAATAGATAATCTTTTCCATTTACTGCCATACAGCCTCCTAGTTGAAGGTTTAAGGGAGGGTATAAGAATATGTGACACTGAGGATGATGCATTATAAAGCCTGACTAGGGATGGAACTGGAGCAGACACGCTATCAATTTGAGGGTGTGGACTGAGAGGTGTAACAAACCAGATATGCGAGTCAATAGATCTGGAGCTGGGTCCAAAATCCAAGGATCATCCAGGAGGAGAGGCTCGAGGAAGGGGAACCAGACCTGACGAGGCCAGTAAGGAGCAATGAGAAATAACTTGCTTCCCAGCCGACTGGTTTTCTGAATCACTTTGGAAATGAGAGGGATTGGAGGAAAGGCATACAGAAGTCCCATGGGCCAATCGTGAGCCATTGAGCATCTCTGGGAGTCTCCCCCCTGGAGGGAGAATGAGGGAAAAATAGCTGCTGCATTTGGTATTGACTGGGCTGGTATTGACTGGGCTGGCAAAAAGGTCGCAGCAAGGCTGTCCCCATTTCCGGAAAAATCTGATCCGCTGTTTCCCATTTCAGAGACCACTCGTGAGACATAAGGATTGCCCGGGCAGAGCTTGTCGGCTATCACGCTGGGCATCCCTGGAATGTGCACTGCAACCAGAAAGCGCTGGGAAGAAATCGCCCATTCCCAAACTCGCAGGGCCTCTCGACAGAGTGGGTAAGATCTGGTACGGCCCTGCTTGTTGATATACCAAACCACAGACATGTTGCCTGATTGTATCGCAATTGTCCATAGAGGAAGGTCTTGAAGCGCTTGCAACGCCAGAAGCACCGCCCTCATCTCCAGAACACTGATATGCAGATGAACCTCATGTTCTTGCCATGTGCCTTGGACTGTCCTGCCAAGATAATGCCCCCCCCCCCCCGATCTGGGAAGCATCCGTGGTCACAGTGGCAACGGGTTGGGCTGGAACAAAGAGGGCACCTGTGATCAGTTGATTGGGAGCTATCCACCAAAGAAGGTCCTTCTTGCAGGATTCTGTCAGCAGGATAGGATGACTCAGTGGGAGAGATTTGAAGGACCACTGGGAAAACAGAAGCCACTGGAGAATTTTCATGTGCAACCTAGCTAATGGTACCGATAGAATTGTGGAAGCCATAGTCCCAAGGATCTGAAGAACCCACTTTGCTTTGACTTTTTGCAACGGGAGAAAACAATGAACATGGGGGATTAAGTTCTGTGCCCTTTCGGCAGGGAGACGAGCTGTCATGTTCACTGTGTCTACCTCTGCGCCTATAAAAAAAAAAATCACAGATTGAGAGGGCAATAATGCAGATTTTTTCCAATTTATGGAGTTCCCTAACTGAGCACAAAGTTGAATTGTGCCGTCCCTGTTTTGAAGGAGTAGATGCCTGGTGGGGGCGGTCAGGAGCTAGTCGCCCAAATACAGAAACACCTGGAATCCCGGACATCTCAGGTGAGCTGTCACTACTGCCATGCATTTGGTAACACCCTGGGGGTTGTGGTGAGATCAAAGGGCAGAGCGCGAAACATAGTGACTGGCTCCCAGCCAGAAGCGTAGATGGCTTCTGGACGCCTTGTCCATTTTTATGTGGTAGTAGACATCCTGAAGATCCAGAGAGCACATCCAAAAGTCTTTCCCTAACAACGGGAGTACAGACTGCAGTGTTTCCATCCAAAACTTGTCCTTCACTGATTTGTTCAATCTGCTGAGGTCCAATATTGGCCTCCAATCTCCAGTTCGTTTTGGAACTAAAAAGAACCTGGAGTAAGTTCTAGATCCTATCTGGTGTGCTGGGACGGGCTGGATGACTCTTTTTACGAGCAACTTGGTGATCTCCACAGTTGTCTGATCCCTGTGATTGGGTGGTACATCTGGGATCCTTTTGGGAACAGTGATAGGGAAAAGGGTATGATATAGCCTCTGGTAACAACTTTTTGTACCCACTTATCTTGGGTGATATTTAGCCAGGCTTCTTGGTACAAAGAAATGCGACCCCCGACCGGCCCCATTGAAGCGCATTCGGGCTCCACATCAGGAGTGCTGAGAAGGCTGTCCTCTAAAGGAATCACTGCCTTGTTGATATTGCGAACCGCCCCTGCCTCTAGGGTGACATCTGCAGTTTCCTCCTCCTCCTCCTCTGGAGGATTCACCCTGTGTCAGGAAAGATCCTCTGGGATTTCTTGAACCACATTTTACCACCCCTTTGACCCTTGGGGTATGGTCTGGAAGGACAGTAAAACGCACTCCCATGGCAGAAAGCGTCTTTCCTTCTTGCTCACACCGAGTGAGTGTATCCTTCAACTTGGATCCAAACAATGAGGAACCATCAAACGGGGCATTGGTGAAGGTAGACTTGAACGGCTCTGCAAAATTACATAAGCGCATCCAGGAGTGGCACCTCAAGGCAACTCCGGAACCCACTGCTTTACTCGCTCCATCAGCAGCATGAGAGAAGTCGCATGGAGGAGTTGACCACAGAATTTAAGGTGGACAACTGAGTAGAAATCTTGTCAGGAACTCCCTCAGTACACGCACCTTGTATGGAATCTCCTAACTCCTTGAGGAGATCCCTCTGCAACTTCCTGAAGTGCATGAGATAGTTCAGCGATCAAAGGGTAAAGGCCGCTGAACTAAAAATACGCTTCCCAAATCTGTCCATCTGTCGAAGCTAACTCTTTCTTCGTGGCCGCCACCACCACCGTGGCATCCACAGGAACGCCCTTGGACAACAACTCTTTACCAGGAGGGGCAGACAAGAACTTATTTGGTTTCCTAGGAATGGCTCCACAGTGTCAGGAGTATCCCACACCTTTCGACTAACTAGATCCATCAGTTCATATAAAAGGTGGGGACACCCAAGAGGCAGAAGGTTGAGACCCGAAAGCCTTCAGGTACACAGACTCCTCATCAGAAGGGTTAACAGTGGGCCAGTCGCAGCTCTGCCTAAGGATCTCTAAAATGTCCACAAAGGAGAAATCAGAGGACGACTTGGGGGACCCTTCAGACTACTCGAAGTCAGTGTCTGATGTCAAAGACTCATCCTGGGAGTCAATATGTTTCCTCTTACATAACCTCTTCCTGGGAGGCTCCTCAGAAGGATATTCCGGGGAAGCCTCGGAAGAATGGGGGCCACCAGCCAATGGCTCCTGAGGCTGTGGGTCTCTGCTGTCTCAAGAGAGACTAGGGGCCGAGACTGAAATGGGTGCTCTTGGGGGAAGAGTGGTATCACTGGTAGGGGTTGGAGAATGAGACAGCATGCTCATCATCTCAAACACCGACCTCTCCAGCTCTGAAGACCTCCCCTGCTCCGAAGAGACGTGGCTCGGTGCCAGAGCTGTCGGCTCCGAGATAGATGCAGGATCAGAGTTCACCCTGGCCGAAGCACCGAGAGGAAGGCTCGGAACCGAAGATAGATTCCAACCCTCCCTGTCGGTGCCGACAGGAGAGCTTCGGCCCCTAAACAGGACAGACAGCACCGAGCGTGTCGGAGCAGAACCCAGCTCCAAGGCAGCAAAAAGGTGTGTTGGAGCCTCCGTTGGCACCAAGCACTCCGGCTCTGAAAGGCCAGTATGACTAGGAGGAGGAATAGCAGACAAGGGCAAAGCTGGGCCAAGTGGTTCCAGAGCCAAATGGGTCGGAGCCAACAATAATTTTGGTAAGGCAGATGATTTCAGGAGTCTCAGCACTACCCTTTCCACATCTTCTTCTGAAATACTCCTGGAAGACATAGTTGGGGATCTTGACCTGGGGGGCACTGGAGACTTAATTGTTACAGAGACCGGTAGGGAGCTTACAGACCGGCTCGAGCAGCAGTGTCAACTGCTGTATCAATAGGTTCAGAGATTGGTTCCAAAACACCTGTAACCAACTCTGACACCACCATGATGCTCTCCTTCTGCTCCGAAGGCTGAGCAGTCGAGGAGGCAGATTTGTATTGTTTCGACTGTTTAGGAGGTGGCTCCGAAACACCAGCCGGTGCCGGAGAAGACCTTTTTGAGGATTTTGATTTCCCAGATTTAGAGGAAGCCGATGATCTGGATAGTGCTTCCTCAAAGAATGGTTTCAAGAGACCCTTGAGTACGAGTTTGTTCTTTCTCTCCTGTAACTCTAGGAGAGAAAGCATGGCAGAACAAACACGACTTCTGTAAGTGGATGGCCTATAGGCAGTAGACACAGCTACTGTGGCCATCTGTTAAGGACATCTTTTGGGAGCATTTCATGCACTTTCTGAACCCTGAGGGTTTATGCTCCTTACTTTCCTTGGACATATTACACACACACAACCCAGAGAGACTGAAAAGGAGAAAAAGGAGGATGACTAGGTCCTCTAACTTAAACAGACCAGAAAGGAAAGCCCATGCACACAAGAAAAACTGTAAAATACACAATAAATGTCTATGTTCCTAAAGAAAAACAGGTAGAATACTTGCAATCCTAGTAAATTCACAAGCAGATCCCCGCCAAAACAAACTGTCAAAATAGCAGAACTAACTGCCAAAGGTGACCCAAAAAAAAGGTCAGAACAACAGACAAGACAACAGGAACCCCTGTTGACTAAAAATGGAAAACCACCAAAAAATCTGCCTAACATCAAAAAATGCACAACGGTGCCTAAACTAACTGGCGCACAGGATACCAATAACAACTAGTAAAGTAAGTTGCACTCACAAAGGGCAAGCAATACAACTGCCTAATCAATTGGCAACACTAAATATACAATAAAGCATTGAATATAAAGAATTTTGAAAAACGTAGAGCCAAGAGAAGCACAACCAAACTCGTCGACACGGCAAACGAGATCTGGGGATTGTACTGGTGCACCATGGGATACCTGCTTAGCCACAAGCCAACCAGAAGGCTTCCAGCTTGTAGATCAGCTGAGTCAGAGCAGAGGATCGGCTCCGAACCCATATGTAAAAATGAAGGTGAGATCGGACTACCTAACATCAATATTTTCTGACTTTCTCTAACATCCCAGGCATCTTTGATACTACACTTAAATAATTTTAAAATGTATAGTAGTATTAACAAAACATTTAAAGTTTAAAACTTAAGCAGCATCACAGTGTTGAAATGCTATGTACATCTGTCAAAAGAGGCGAAAACTGCCTATAAAATGACTGAACAATCTAACTTGGTCTGTTTTGTTGTGAAAGGCATGACTAAATTGGAAGCAGCTGTGACTCAGTGCAAGTTCTCCTACTCTCTGCATTAAAGACAGTGGAAAATAGTTTCACACATCTCCGCTTTTTTTTTTTTTTACAGCAGCTGCTGAACTCCTGACATCAGCAGGACTAAACACATGCATAAAACATTGGCATCAGTACCTGACCAGGGTAAACTACAGATCTGTCTACGTCTGTGGTACATCATGCAGGAATAGACTAAATCCTCTGCAAATTATGTGAGAGTTAAGCTATTAAAATGTGGGTGGTCTTTCCCTACTTTTGATTCCAAGTCAAGGAAATGAAAATTTTATAAAGTACAAGCAGGATTCTGGCACCTACACAATACTGGAACCATACTGTGGGAAGAAGAGCAACTTAAGAGTAGAGTTGAACTGTAAGAGAAGATAGAGTTTCCCTTAAACGTTCCACTTTGTATTGAGGAAGAAATGCCATCATGAGGGACATATGTAAGAGACATCCCCGAATCACTATCCTCTGAGATAATATGATACAAGACTGCTCCATCTTCACATGAAATCTCAGACCAAGAAAAGGTTTTCTTACCCAAGCCAGAGATTCTTAACCACTTCTAAAATGATCCAAAAAAATAAGGCTTTTAAATAGAGAAAATGTGACTGCCCTGTAACTTGCAATGGTTTATTTGAGAGGCCAGACACTATGTAAAAACTTTGAGTTGTGGACAATCCAAAGGGTAAAGAAGTGAACTGAAAATGTAAACCAGATATAGAAAAATGTAAAATGCATCTAAAATCTTTGCAGACTGGAACATAAGCATCTTTTAAACCCCAGGTTACTAGAAAACTAACAGGAGGAATGAGAAGTAGCAAAGACTGCAGAGAGCGCCTTTTGAATTTTGGGACTTTGAAGTGAAAATTTAGAAAAGAAGTGTCTAAGAAAGGTCTCCAACTTCCTCTTTTGACACCAGAAATATATTTTGAAAATAACACTTTCCTCATTTGATTGGGGGAAATGTTCTATAAACCCTTGAGATAGCATTTGTTCTACTATAGGAGGAAATAGGGATGTTTGACTGGACAGTCGCAGAGGAATCCCTTGAAATCCCACTGCCAGATATAGCCTTTTTGAATTATTCTCAGAAGTCACACATGAAGACAAAGACTTAGTAAAAGCTTTACTGGAATGCCACAGTGGGGAACTGGAAAAATATGATGGTATATATAGTCAGTCGGCTTTTTCTAGCCTGTTCTTGGTTTTGGGGTGATTTTTTTTGAAACCCCAGGCTACTGTGTTCTGAAATTTTATTTGCTTGTGCCTTGCTGAGATTATTTATTCCATTGCCTACAAAAGGAACCTGAACTGGAAAAAAAATGTTTGTATTGTATTTCAGCATGGAGGGTTGACAAATCTGGGTAACTTCCTGAATTAACATCCCCATTCATTCATCAAATCTTTTAAAAGACCTCAGTTGAGGAAGGGCGAAACAGTACCTGTTAGCATTCAGGATCCCAGCTTTGTCATTCTGTGATAATTTCACAGAAAGTAGCCAGGCAAATATTCTCATCACTGATCCAATGTCAGCTGCTCTAGAAACAGCACTGGCAGTGTCATAAAAAGATTAGTGTTTGGCTACCTGAGACATAAGAGAAAAAATTCAGAAGTGTCTTGTATCTGAAAAAGGGAGGTGAGCTATTAACTTTTCTCATATTGTTTAGGGAAACCAGCAGCCTGACAATTCACCATCTTGAAGGCTAAGGTAGAAATATTTTTCCCAAGCCTATCAAAAGTTTTCCTATCTTTGTCAGGAGGAGTAATTGTTAGTTGCCATAAGGCACTGGGCAGAAAATGGCTGTCAGAGAAATCACTTCAGGGTCTGATCTGGGGGTTGAAAAAATAAATTTGAAAGTCTGGGGAAGTGTACAATTTATATGGTTTTCTGGAGACAGGTGGATGATTGTCAGGCAAACTGCTGGCTGCCAGGAAGGCAACCTCTAAAGCTGGCAAAACAGAAGGAACTGCTACAGGTGAAGGAAAATCTACCTGTAGCTAATCTCATCTTTGGTGGGTCGCTGATATTTCTGTTTCCACTAAAATAACATCTATTCTAGCAACAGTATCAGAAAACAACAACTCTTCAGGAGGGGGGACCTCGCGAGTCAGAACACCCATTCTGCGGGGATGGATGTGAGAATTACATCATGTACTCACCATAACTAGGCATCTGTGTCATCCACGTTCATTCTCTCTCAACACATGGGTTTAGATCCGATCCTCTGATCCGACTTAGCCGCATACCCTAGAATTTGGATCCAATTCTCTAGCTCCTCCCTCTACCCATAATGCCCTTGTCCATCCTCAATACCTCAGATCAAGTTTGTTGCCATAAAGTTCTTATAACTAGAGAGAAATGGGGATACCTGAGAAGACAAGGCTCAAACCTAGAACAAGTTCCAATAAGCAATCCAAAAGGTTCTGCTAGAAAATTTAAGGATGGAGCACGGCTGGGAGGGAAGTTGAGGAAGAATGATAATAGCAAAACAGATGCCTAGTTATGGCAAGTACGTTAACTTATAAACCTGATGTTGTCCTTTTCATTCTTCCTCAACACATGGAAGAGTTCTCAGCTATGTTGACCTTAGGTGGCTCCCATGGAAAGATATTCTGGAGTACAATATTAGATCCAATTTGTAATTAGCAAAAAAAAAAAAGTACGTGCAGTGGAGCATGTGGTTGCTGCACAAATATCAATAGATGTTCTTCACCAAAAAGCAGATGAAGTAGCAGTAGCCATGGATTTAGTTGAATGAGCTTTGGGTGGTTTATGTAGGAAAATACCTTGCTGAAAACTGATCCAAGAGATGCAATCTGTGATCCATTTAGCTAGAGTAACTTTAGAAACTGGATAACCCAGTCTTTTTTTTGTGAGAAGGAAACAGCCGATATGACCTTCGGATTTGTTTTGTCCTGTGTAGATAAAGTGTGCACATCTAAAAGATGTAACATGTACTCTCCTTTATTTGACAAAATTGGAAAGACTGGTAAATGGATGGATTGTTTAATGTTTGATTTAGAAACTACTTAAGGTAAAAAAAGAAGGGTTAATTTGTAATGAAACCCTGTCTTTAATGAAAGCAATATAGGGAGTCTTTGATGAAAGAGCCTGGAGTTCAGAAATTCTTCGTGCAGAAGTAACACCTATTAACAAGACTGTTTTCCATGAAAGAAATTTAAGGTAATTTTTTGTTGTGGGTTCAAAGAATTTTTGAGTTAGGCCTTGTAGCACAATGATCAGATCCCAGGAAAGTGAAGGATCCTTTACTTGTGGTCTGAGGAGAAAAATGGCTTTAAGAAATGCTTTACATAATTTGGAAAAGGCCAAGGAATTATTTCCTTCTGCTGTATGAAAATTAGAAAGGGCAGCAAATTGTAATTTAACCACAGTTCCTTCTTGGTAGAAAAAGGGTTAACATCATTTTTCAATGCCCAAAGGGAGAACTTTTTCCACTCAACTCTTGTAAACTTTCTTGGAATCTTTTTGAGAGGATAATATTACGGTACATACTTGGGAAGAAAGCCTGGACTGTCTGAGCATTACTGGAGGTGGAGAAACCATGTGGTTAATGTGAGGGCCTGGATACTGGGATGGCTCATCCCTGAGGGGTGTGTGTGACAGGAGATCTGTAAAGGGTTCCAGTATCCATGGAAGATAACACAGATGAGACCTCAGGAAGGGGAACCACACCTGTTGAGACCAACAGGGGGCAAAATCAGGATGACTGAGCTCTTCAACCAGATTGCTTTTTGTAGAAATTTGAGAAACAAGGGAAGTGGAGGATAAGCATAAAGGAGACGGGATGGCCAAATGTGGACTAGAGCATCTCCTGGCAACTCCTCCTGAGGGAGGAATCAGGGGAAAATACCTGCTACTTGTTGTGGGGGGGGGATGAGCAAAGAGGTCACAGCAAGGCTGGTCCCAACAAAGAAAAATCTCTTCTGCCACAGATTGTTTGGGACATCGCACCTGCAGCATCAAACTGGACCTGCTTAATTGTCTGTCAACACATTGGTTTTCACCAATATGTGCATTGCATCTAGAAAGTGGTTTGAAGAGATTGACTATTGCCACACTCTCATGGCCTCTCTGCAAAGAGGATCAGAACAGGTTCCCCGCTGTTGATGTACCAGATAACAGACATTTTGTCGGTCTGAATCACAATAGCCCACACAGGAAGAGCATAGTGAAATACTAGAGGAAAAATTACGCCAAGCTTCCACGAATGAATAGTGCAAAAGTATTTGACACACATGGTGAGCACTTTCGCAATAAAACAGCACCGTTTCTTAAGACCAAACATACATAACCCACAGTATTTAAGACAGCAAAAGATCTATCAAAATTGACATCTGAATCACATGTTAAAACCTAAGGAAGATATATGTAAATATGGTAATTAAATACACCAATTAACTTAAAAATCGAATAAGGTGTCCTGCAGTTAAGGTAGGAACACCAATGAAAACAAGATCACAATGTAAAAACTGCCTCAGAGACAAAACGAAGCTCTGCTTAGTGTAGCATCTTATTGGACAAAACCTCTAAATGAAAATTACTGGTCAAACTTAACCAATAGTGCTGAAACATTAAAGCTTCTGAGCACACACTCATGATTAAATAAATAAATCTTTAGCATAGCACAATGATTAGGCATCAAAAAACTCTACATCAATAAATAAAACCTAGCTAATGAATTCATACCAATGATGGAGAAACCAAACTGGATGTACAGACTAAAATCATAATTAAATTTCAGCTGAATAACCTAAAATAAAAATCTGTGAATGATTAAGACAAAAACATATGACAGAATAAACATCTAATTAAATCCAGATAGGTTTCAGGGCCGTATATTGCCCCTGCTAATTGGACAGGAAAATGTCGAGTATGACCAATTGAATAGCAAAACTTCACATAGCTGCCAATGAAAACAAGAAATTACACCATGAAATGGTATCTATGAGAAAATTATCTACTGTAGAAAGCAATAAAATATAAATAACTTATTAAATTTAATAACAGTAACAATAACAATATGTGACCCTTGGAAATAAACTAAAATTATGTAGAGCTTCCTTATATAGCAATGAAAGATCAAAAAATGATCAAATATCAAAACTGGCATATTTAACAATTAGAAATCTTGTTTAGTAACATGTATCTATAAGGTTGCAAAACCACATGGACGACCTAAGAGAAAGCTACACGTATCTACCAAAAAACATAGTATCCCAGCAAGGTCATCAATTGGAAGTGAAATTAATCATAATTTCCCTATAGGACAAAGCAGCATCAGAGGTGGCCAGTTAAATGACTTAACCTCAATGTAACTACCAAGGAGACAAAGAGTAACGTCGTAAAACGGCAACTGTGACAACAGTATCTACTGAAAAAACAAAGTATAGAGAACTTACTAAATCTTACAACAATGCATGTCTATAAAGGGCAATGTGGCATAAGAGGCGACCAATTAAATGAAGAAGCCAAATATATCTACTAAAAAAAAGTGATGGCAACAAAAAGCATCTGCGTCATGGGTACCATCTGAGAAAACGACTAAACAACTTGTAACAGTGTAGCACTAAGAACTTCATGAAGGCTGTATAGCCAATTAAAACTCACAAAGGCAAGATTCCATTCTAGTTAAAACAAGGACGGACGATGCATCGTCCTTAAAGAATGAAACCATGCAAAATACAGCAACACAATAAGCAACCAATAAGAAAGCAAAATCACATATAGCAACCAGTAGAGAGAGAAAATGAAAAGTACCCAATAGAAAGGCAACTAATCTTCAAAAAAATAGCAATCAAAGCTCAGCATATCTACCAAAGAAGACAGAACAAGATGCCTAGAAAAATGGCATACAGAACAAATACAGCATTCACCAGAAATATACAACATCAAAAAATATATCAGAATAATATGACACCAAATCAGATGTCATAAGCTTATCAAAATGTACAGGGACAGAACCCAAAACTAAAAGAACTAATCATACAGTACTCCAAAAACAAGACTGTACAAAAGACTGCCACAAAACCAGACATAACAGCTTGTGGAAAAACAAAACAAAATAAAATCCCAACAAACCTCTAAAGCAACTAGATATACAAATAATAAAATAAATATTACAGGTAATAAAAAAAGAAGTTATGTACCTACCATAACGTTCCATGTTAGTTGTCTTAATTTTGCCTTCCTTCTTGCTGGTTGGGATCGGAGCCAATCCTCTGCTCCGACTCGGCCATCTTCTATAGCTCGAGAGCGGTTTACTGGCTTGAGGCTACCCCTTATCCCATGATGCGTAGCGCCAGCTACCCAGATCTTGTTTGTAATAGCTAACCCCAGACATAACCAGAGAATCAACCTGTCCAAACAAACACGTTGAGCATACCTGTCATACTCTCTAAGTCAGTAGAGGAAACAAACCAGAGAACACTCAGCCAGTGAAACCAAAACTCCTCTCGATCCAATAGGACAGGGGGACGGAGGGTGGGACGCAAGAAAGAAGGCGAGAAGAAGACAACTAACATGGAATGTTATGGTAGGTACATAACTTCTTTATGTTAAGTTGTCTATCTCGCCTTCATTCTTGCTGGTTGGGACAGCGTCCCTAGCACCTACAATCCTGGGCGGCTCATTAGAACAGACTCTTCAGAACAGTGGAACCAAAGTCAGCTCTGCTCCTGGAGACCATATCTAGCTTGTAATGAGAAATAAAGGTATGAGGATTTGCCTACATAGCAGCTGCACAGATAGAATCCATGGGCAACCTAGATTGGAAGGCTACAGAGGTGGCCAAAGCCCTAGTAGAATGACCTTTCGGTTTGATAGGCAACTCTCTGTTCCTCAATTGATCAATTGATAAATGAAGGTAATAATGTGAGACAACCACCTGGATAAGGTCACTTTGGAAACTGGGAGACCTTGTTTGCCTAGAGCGTAGGAAAGGAATAGTTGGTCCGACTTCCTTATATCCTTAGTCCTATGCAAGTAAAACGCAATTGTCTATGAACATCCAATTGGTGTAATTTGTATTCTGCCTTGTTGGTGTGGTTAGGGAAACACACAGGAAGATTGGTTTAAATTATTTTCTGAGCAGACTTTCGGAAGGAACGAAGGATTAGTCCTCAGAGCAACCCTGTCCTTATGAAAAACCAAGTATGGAGGATGAACACATAGTGCCTGAAGTTCAGAGACACGTCTGGCTGAAATAATAGCTACCAGAAAAAGGTTTTCCAAGACAGAAATTTAATGGAGCAGGAAGCTGCAGATTCAAAGGGGGGCATAATTAAGGAGGCTAGTACCAAATTAAGGTCCCAAGGAGGAGGGGGATCTCTCACTGGAGGTTTAAGGAGACTAGTCCCTCTTAAAAAGGCTTTACAGAGCTTATGAGACCATGTTTGAATTAGACAACCCAACATGAAAGTTAGAAATGGCCACCAATTGAACCCTGATTGTAGCAGAAGCGGACCCAGAATTAAAAAGTTGTGCTAGGAACTCTAAAATTTCGTAGACTGGGATTGAAAAAAGGATCCAAGTTCCTAGCCTCTGCTCAACAAGAAAACGTTTCCATTTGCTAGCATAAGTTTTTCTAGTTGTAGACTTGAGAGGCGACAGTCTCACGCATGGCCGGGGAAATGCTGGGAAGCCTGGCTAATGTTGGATGTGGAGCAACCAAGCTGTGATCTGGAGTGTTTGGAGGGATTGCTGCAGTCCGCCTGATTGATGAATCAGTAGGTCTGGAATCGGATCCAAAGTCCAGGGCTGATCGAGAAGGTAATGGTGCAGGAAAGGAAACCATATCTGTCGAGGCCAGTAGGGGGCAATGAAGATCATTTTGCAACCCAACTATGTTGCTTTCTGTATGACTTTCGGTATTAGGGGAAACGGAGGGAAGGCATAAAGAAGTCCCTGAGGCCAATCGCGGACTAGAGCGTCTCTGGGTGTGTGACCTGGAAGCGGAAAAAGGAAGAAGTAGTTGCTGCATTTGCTGTTGAAGTGGGTGGCAAAAAGATCGCAGCAAGGCTGTCCTCATTTCCGGAAGATCAGATCCGCAACTACCTGATTCAGAGACCACTCGTGAGGCATGAGAATAGCTCTGCTGAGCCTGTCTGCTATGATGTTGGACCTCCCAGGGATGTGCGTCGCAATCAGAAATCGTTGGGAGGAAATCGCTCACTGCCAGAGACTGAGTGCTTCTCGACATAGGGGGTAGGACCTAGTTCCGCCCTGCTTATTGATGTACCACACCACTGACATGTTGTCCGTTTGAATTGCAATGGTCCCAGAAGGGTGAGAGTCTTGAAGAGCTTGCAACGCTAGGAGCACAGCTCTCATTTCTAGGACGTTTATATGCAGGTGGTACTCGTGAGGCTGCCAAGTGCCTTGGACTGTCCTGCCCTGATAGTGCCCCCCCCCCACCGTATCAGGGAGGCGTCTGTGATCACTGTGGCAACCGGAGGGGGCTGAAGGGTCTGCCCTGCGTCACTAGTGGGGAGACCATCCACCAGGAAAGGTGCCTTTTGCATGCTTCTGTAATCATGAACATGTGAGACATGGGCAGCTGTTGGAAAGACCACTGTGTCAACAGAAGCCACTGAAGGATCCTCATGTGAAAGCGGGCCAGTGGGATTAAAAGAATTGCCACTGCCATGGAACCCAGAGACGAACCTGACTTGGATCCTTTTGCCCTGCATTACAATTTGTACTTGCTAGCGAATTGTAGACACCCTTTTTGGTGGTAGCCTCGCGGACATGTTCCTTGTGTCCAAGTCTGCTCCTATATAGGTGACAGATTGACAAGGGAACAAGGCAGATTTTTTGAAGTTTACTGTAATGCCTAGCTGGGAGCAGATCGTGATTGTGTAGTCCCTGGCTCGCAGACGTTGATGCCTGGTAGTAGCAGTGAGAAGTCAGTCGTCTAGATATGGAAACACCTGGAATCCTCGACGTCTCAGGTGAGCCGTGACCACTGCCTTACATTTGGTGAACACCCTAGGGGCTGTGGTGAGACCAAAGGGCAGAGCTCTGAACTGGTAATGACTGGCTCCTAGCCGGAAGTGAAGGAATCTCCTGGAGCGCCTGTCCATTTTGATGTGGTAGTACACATCCTGAAGATCTATGGAGCACATCCAATTGTCCTGACCCAGAAAGGGTAGAATGGACTGTAACGTGACCATCCGAAACTTTGTTCTTTGAACAGACTTGTTTAGTCTGCTGAGATCCAGACTCTGTCTCCAGTCCCCCATCTTTTTTGGTACCAAAAAGAAGCTTGAGTAAGTTCCGGATCCATGTTGGTTTGCCGGGACTTCCTGGATGACTTTTTTCTAGCAGTTTTGAAACTTCTATGATTGCTTGGTCCCTCAGATTGGGTGGAACATCTGGAAGGGATTTGCTTGATGGTAAGGGGGAGTTGAGAGAAGGGAATTTTGTAACCTCCGGATATAATTGACTGCACCCATTTGTCTTGTGTTAAATTTTGCCAGGCTTTTGGGTACAGTGAAAGTCTTCCCCCGACTGCCTCCAGAGGCGGGCAGCCGGGCAACCCCTTCAGGGATGCTGAAAGGGCTTCTCAGAGAAGGATTCTCTGTTGCCCTGGTTCTGCAGACCCCCTCCGCCACGAGGGCGGCGTCTGTTGTTGTTGTTGCTTCCCCCTCTGCCCCTGGAGGAAAAATCACTAGGTGTGTCAGGCGAGGCTCCCTGGGATTTCCAGAACCACATTTTGCCACTCTTCTGACCCTTGGGGTATGGTCTAAAAGGAGTGGAAAATCGGACTCCCACAGCAGAGAGAGTCTTGCCTTCTTGCTCACACCTAGTCAAAGTGTCTTTCACCTGTGGTCCAAAAAGAAAGGAACCATCAAAGGGGGTGTTTGTGTAATGGTTCCGCAAAATTACACAACCGCATCCATGCATGCCTCCCAAGGGCCACACCCGTACCTGCGGCTCTACTCACGCCATCGGCTGCATAGGAAATGAGCCTCATGGAGGAGTTGACTACAGAATTAAGGGTCACCAGGTGGGAAGCCACTTTAGCCCCCTCAGCTGATGGATCTTGAAGGGTATCTCCAAGCTCTTTAAGGAGATCCCTCTGAAGCTGGGTAAAATGGCACAAGTAGTTCAGTGACCTCATAGAAAAGGTCGCTGAAGCAAACATTCACTTCCTGTATCTGTCCATAGTCCTAGACTCCTTGTTAGGAGGATGGACAGACTAAGAGGTTTCCGCTAACTCTTTTTTTGGTGGCTGCTGCTACCACCATGGCATCAACAGGAACACCTTTGGTAAGGAACTGCTTATCATGGGGTGCTGTGATGAACTTGCCAGGTCTCCTCGGAGTTGGTTCCACTGTATCCAGGGCTGACCAAGCCTTTCGAGCCACCACTGACATAAGTGGATCGAAAGGCGGAGAAACCCAGGAGGTGGAAGGCCGGGAACTGAACGCATCCAGGAATACAGACTCATCCTCGGTAGGGGCTAGGGGATTCTAGTTCCCCCTCTGCTTAAGCATTTCTAGGATGTCCGAAAAGGAAACCTCTTCAGAGGGGGATCTCAGGGACCTTTCCAAATCATCTAAGTCTGTATCACAAGTGACAGACTCAGGGAAATCAATGTGCTTCCTCTTGCACTTCTTACAAGGGGGCTCCTCTGAATGATCAGGGGAGGCCTCGGAAGAAGAGAAAACACCCAATGGGGTGCCCTGGAGCGCCGGTTCCCCATGCTTGGGGTCTGGAGGAGGAGCAGAGGTTGGCACAGGCACTACAGGGGACGGAGCCGATGGGGCCGATAGTGGAGCTGACTCAGTGGCCAGCACACTCCTCATGACATCGAAGGCGTCCCTGCCACGATGCAGAGAAGGCTCCGGTTCAGAGGAAATCGGAATCCTTCTCCGCACCGAGGGAGACGGCTCAGAGGCCGATGTAGGAGCAGAGCTCACCTGCGTCGAAGTCCCGAGAGGGAGAACGGGGTCGGACAAGGGCCCGATGCCACTCGCCCCCCTCGGAGCCGACGAGGGAGCCCCAGCACCCAGATCCCTCGGACAGCACCATCGAGGGAATCGGAGCAGATGATGGAACCGAAGGAGATAGAGTTAAAGGAGCCAACAGTTCCACTACTCTAACCCCAACGAACTCCGGCTCCGAGCTCAATGGAGTCGAAGGAGTAACATTGATAGAAGTGGACGGAGCAGACACCTGTTGAGGAGGGCTGGACAATATCTTGGCAAGTGCCTGCGACTTTAGCAACCTACTGACCACTATCTCCATGTTGTGATCTGAGAGCCTAGAGGATCGAGAGGAGTGAGAAGATCTGTGACTGCGCTCGCTCTGAAGCAGGGGAGACCGAGGAGCCGAATATATAGATTCCAGATAGGGGGACGTCAGCCTCCTGTGGCTCCGCGAAGGCTCCGAAGTTTCTGATAGAGCCGACTGGGAGACAGTCTTATCGGTTCCGATTCTTATCGGTTCCAGTCAGAACCGAAGTAGCAGGTAGAGTCTGAACCAAGGACGGCTCCGAACCTGGAGCCGACGATTTGGTAGATTTAGAGGATTTCACAGGCTGAGTGAGTCTTGGCCGGTGAATCCTGGGGCTTTAAAAGTCCCCTAAGAATAAGCTTATTCTTACTCTCCTGCAGAACTCTTGGACTAAATGCATGGCATATAGAACAAGAGTCCTGCAGGTGTACAGCACCTAAACAATAGACGCAAAAAGTGTGCCCATCTGTCAGAGACATTTTCTGACAGCATGAGTCACACTTCTTGAACCCAGACACCTTGGATTCTTTTGACATCCTGTAACAAAAAATACAATAGCTAACAAATCAAAACACAGTCTACAGAAAAACACAGTATACTACAGACTAAAGCTAAAGTTTTTTTTTTTTTTTTTGATAGGAAAGCCTCTAACTCAAACGGCTAGCTTATAAAGAAGGTAGAAGGAAAGCCTCTAAAACGGCTAACCTGACAAGAAAATGATAAGGAGGGGGAAGGGGGAGAACTCTCTAAATTAAACGAGTTCTAAAGGGGAGGTAAGGAAGCTACAAATATACACTTAGCTAACAACAAATATAGGACTAAAAATTAACAATAACACCTAGAAAAAGACTATTTCCTAGTAAAAAAGTTCAATAAAGAATCTTTATACGAGCCTGATCCAGGAAAAACGATACCTCGCAGCTGAAGCGGCAAACGAGATCTGGGTAGCTAGTGCTAGACTTCATGGGATAAGGGGTAGCCTCGAGCCAGTAAACCACTCTCGAGCTATAGAAGATGGCAGAGTCAGAGCAGAGGATCCCAAAGTCTTGGTCCGGCATCGGTTGCTGTTGCCTCTTCCCGGACGTCAGTGCGCCAGGGGTATAAAAGATGCAGCGGACACCATTTTCTTCAGTTTTTCTTGCCCCAGATGTCAGGTGCCCGCCAAAGAGTAGGCTATGAAATTATGCCAATAAAAAAGCATGCATTAAAATAAAACAATCTTCATCTACAAGCAAATACACCACATAGGTTGTATAGAATAGAGAAGTACAGATAAGTCCCAGCAAAGAAAGGGGGATGGTGGGTGGGTAACCTGGACTGCAACAGTGAATACACTCTAATATCTACATTTATGGTAGGTACACAACTGTACTATGTTAATCGTGTTTCACTGTTGCAGTCATTACACTTGGGTTGAATCCCAAAGCTGAGGTTGGGTGGCTAGGCCTAAATTAGAATTAGGAGAGGCTATGAGGCCCTGCAGAACTGCAGCGGCAAAGCCTGCTCTAGATTTAGAGTAAAGAGGTAAGTGGTAGTGCTTTGTAAAAGTGTGCACTGAAGTCCAAGTTGCAGCCTCCAAAATGTCCTTGGCTGGTACTCCTCTGAGGAAGGCTGCTGAAGTAGCTGCTGCTCTGGTTGAGTGTGGCCTGATGCCTTTAGGCACTGATTTGCCATGTTGAGAATAGCAGAAACAAATGCAGTGGGCTATCCATTTGGAAATAGTCTGCTTTGAGATAGCTTTTCCTTGAGATCCTGCAGCATATGCCACTAAGAGTTGCTCAGACTTTCTGAAAGCTTTAGTTTTGTCCAAGTAGAAGCATAGCTGTCTGTGTATGTCCAAGTGAATTGTTTGATTAAGAGCCACACTGGACACTACCTTAGGCATAAATGTTGGGTTTGTCCACACAGAAACCCTATCCGGATGGAAAATTATGAAAGGTTCAACCACCATTAGTGCTTGTAACAATGAGACTCTTCTTGCTGAAGTTATTGCTAAGAGCAGAGCTGTTTTCCATGATAAGAATGTTATCTCAGCTGTATTGGCTGGCTCAAAAGGAGGCAGTGTGAGCTTTTCCAAGACAAAGTTGAGGTCCCATGCAGGTATTGGTGCTCTTCTTGGGAGGGTCTTATGTTTTTGGCCCCTCTGAGGTACTGCCTTAGTAGTGGATGTGAAAAAATAGGTGGGCCCGTATTGTAATGAGCTGAAATGGCAGAGGCATGGATCTTAATCGATGAAAAGGATAGGCCTCTGTCCAGCATCTCAGTTAGGTATTGTAAATTCTGAGGAATATTTGGTACAAGCATGTCCATTCCTTGTGCCTGATTCCAAGCACAGAATTTCTTCCGCTTTTCTGCGTATGACTTTCTGGTGCTGGGCCTCCTGGCCTCCAGAACAACATCCATAACTGCTTTGGAGAGAGGTGTGTTCTGAAAGGTTACATTATCTGCCATGCAGCCAGATTTAGGGTTCCGAGTTGGCTGTGCAGTATCAGATTGCTTTGTTGGGTCAGTAAATGAGGAATATGAGGCAATGTCCAGGCTGGGCCTTGAGACAAGCTCTTTAGGATTGGGTACCAGTGCTGGCGTGGCCAGTTTGGGGCAATCAGGATTGGCTTCTCTCGTCTGACCTTTAGGAGTACCTTGGGGAGGAGAAGTAGTGGAGGAAAGGCATATACTGTAAGGTTTTTCCAGCTGAATGATAGAGCATCCACTTTCCATGCTAGCTTGTGATAAGTCCTTGTGCAAAATCTCTGTAGTTGGCAGTTGTGAGGGGAAGCAAATAGATCTATGTCTAGACATCCCCATTTCCTTATTATGCTGAAGATTTGTGGATCTAGTTTCCACTCATGAGGATCCATGAGGTTTCTGCTTAGTTCGTCTGCCAGAGTATTTGTTTTTCCTGGCAAGAATTGTGCTTGCAGGTGTACTTGATAAGTCAATGCTGTGTTCCACAAAATCATGGCTTGTCTGCAAAGGGGGTAGGAATGCGTGCCTCCCTGCTTGTTTATGTACCACATGACTGTAGTATTGTCTGTCTTAATCAGCAGATGCCTTGGATGAAGCAGATCCTTGAAAGCTGTCAGGGCATTCTGGACAGCCAGCATTTCTTTTAGATTGATATGAAGATGCATTTGGCTTGAGGGCCATACGCCCTGAATACATTTTCCTGCCATGTGGGCCTCCCAGGCATAATCTGATGCATCTGTTATTGTCTGGCTGGCAGTGGGTAAAGGGAAAGGCTCTGTTGTGGTGACAGGCCTGTGCCCACCATCGAAACGCCTGCTGCAGGCAGGGAATGAGTGTAATTAGTTTTTCCAGGCTGTGGCAATGTTGAGTCCAAACACTTTTAGATACCATTGTAGTTTCCTCATATGCAGTCTTGCATATAGAATTAACAGAATGCAGGATGCCATGAAGCCCAAAGCCTGCAGAATTTTACTTGCAGATAACTGGGTTTTTGTGGTTGTTTGTCTGGCGTGAGATAAGCCATCTGGGCAGTTGTATTTAATCTTGCACCCAGGAATATCTCTTGAGAGGGTACTAGTTTTGATTTATTTTCATTTACTGTGTACCCTAGGCAAAGTAGCAACCTTTTTACAAACGCCAGATGCTTTAGTAGAATGTCCTTGTTCTTTGCTTGAATAAGGCAGTCGTCCAAGTAGGGATATATTTGAATTCCTCTGTTTGCAAAAAGCAATTACTGGTGCCAGGCATTTTGTGAAGACCCTGGGCGCAGTAGATAAGCCAAAAGGCAGTGCAGAGAATTGGTAGTGCATTGAGCCAGCTATGAATCTGAGGTATCTTCTGCAAGATTGCCTGATTGGGACATGCAGGTATGCCTCTTTTAGGTCCAAGGTTACAAGCCAAGCCTTCTTGCCCAGCATGGGCAGAAAAGTACAGTTTTGTACCTACCATAAATGTAGATGTTAGAGTGCTAATACAGCTGCAGTCATAACAGATGGGTTATCCTGCCATCAGGCGGGTCCTCAGTCAGCTGAATTCCAAAGTCTAGGTCCGGCGTCGGATGTCGTCGCTTCTTCCCTGACGTCAGTGCGGCAGGGGTATAAAAGAACCAGCTGACGCCATTTTCTTCAGTTTTTCTTGCCCCAGATATCAGGTGCCCCCAGAAGGAAGGCAAAACATAAATGTATGTAATAATGCAATGCAATATAATCAAAAAACAGTAGTTGCAAGCAAATACACCATAAAAGAATACCCCAATCAGGTTGTAAGAGGAGGTGTTAGCCATTAGGCCTGTCCCAAGAGGGGAAGGAGGGAGGGAAACCTGGACTGCAGCTGTATCAGCACTCTAACATCTACATTTATGGTAGGTACAAAACTGTACTATGTTCATCGTGCATACAGCTGCAGTCATAACAGATAGGTAGAATCCCAAAGCTAAAAAGGGGTGGTAGGCACTAAGTGGAACTAGGAGGAGCAAGGATGCCCTGCAAGACTGCAGTGGCAAAGCCCGCTCTAGATTTGGAGTACAATGGTAGGTGATAGTGCTTGGAGAAAGTATGTACAGAACTCCAAGTGGCTGCTTCCAAAATATCTTTGGTAGGAACCCCCCTGAGGAAAGCTGCAGAGGTAGCTGTGGCCCTTGTGGAGTGAGATCTGATGCCTGTAGGTACAGTGTTACCATGAAAAGAGTAACAAAAGCGTATGCAGTGGGCTATCCATTTTGAGATTGTTTGGAAATAGGCCTCCCTTGAGCACCTGTAGCATAGGACACAGAGTTGCTCTGATTTTCTGAATGGCTTTGTTCTGTCCAAATAATAACAAAGCTGTCTGTGAATGTCCAAGGAATGTAGTAGTCTCTCCCCTTTGTTTTGTGGATTAGGGTAAAAGGTAGGTAAGTGTATAGCCTGATTCAAGGCTACCCTGGATACTACCTTTGGCATAAAGGAAGGGTTGGTTCATAAGGAAACTGTCCTGATGGAAAATTATGAAAGGCTGCACAGCCATGAGGGCTTGTAGTTCCGAAACCCTGCGTGCTGAGGTGATAGCCAGAAGGAAGGCTGTTTTCCATGACAAATATTGCAGTTCTGTTGAAGCAGCTGGCTCAAATGGAGGCAGGGTCAGTTTTTCTAGAATGAAATTGAGGTCCCAAGCAGGTACTGGTTGCTTCCTTGGGGGTTTTATATTCTTAGCCCCTCTGAGGAACTGTCTTAAGAGAGGGTGAGAGAATAAAGGAGGATCAGTGTTGTATTGAGCAGAAATGGCTGAGGCATGGATTTTGATGGAGGAGAATGAAAGTCCACTGCTTAGCATCTCAGCTAGGTACTGTAATATTTCAGGTAAATTCAGTATTCCAGGATTCTGACCCTTTTTCTGATTCCAGGCACAAAACCGTTTCCATTTTGCGTAGTTGGCTTTTCTAGTAGAAGGCCTTCTGGCCTCCAAAATGACATCCTGCACCTCCTTGGAGAGTAGGGTCAGTTGTGAATTAAAGGAATCCTCCATGCGGCTAGATTGAGAGTTTTCAGCTGACTGTGAAGAGTTTTGAAGTTGTGCTGAGTCAATAGAAGAGGCATTAGAGGCAGGATCCATGGTGGGGAATGCGTCAGGCTCCTCAGGAGTGGGTACCAGTGTTGTCTTGGCCAGTCTGGAGCAATGAGAATCATCCTTGGTCTGTCTGCTCTGGCTTTTAATAGAACTTTGGGCAGCAGAGGAAGAGGTGGAAAGGCATAAACTGTCATTGTTGTCCAACTGAAAGAGAGTGTGTCCACTTTCCAGGCCTGTGGATGGTAGGTCCTTGAGCAGAATTTTGCCAATTGGTAATTTCTGTGGGTAGCAAAGAGATCTATGTCTGGCCTTCCCCATGCTTGAATTATTCTTGTAAAAACTTGAGGATGCAACTTCCATTCGTGTGGATCTGTCATATTTCTGCTTAGGTTGTCTGCCAGCGTGTTTTCCTTGCCTGGCAGGAATTGTGCTTGAAGTTGGATTTGTAATTCCAGAGCCATGTTCCAAAGAGACATAGCTAGCCTGCACAGGGGATATGAATGAGTTCCTCCCTGTTTATGTACCACATCACTGTGGTGTTGTCTGTCCTTAATAGCTGGCCTGGGTGCAGTAGGTCTTTGAAAGCCATAATAGCATTTATTACTGCTAGCATTTCCTTTTGATTGATATGCAGGTGCTTTTCTTTTTGGGACCATTTGCCCTGAATGCACCGATCTGTCATGTGTGCCCCACAGGCGTAGTCAGAGGCATCTGTTGTGATGATTTGATTTGCTTGAGGCAAGCAGAATGGAAGACCTATGTTTCTTTGGCATGCTTGAGCCCACCACAGAAATTCCTTTTGGAGGTATGGAATCAGTGGTATAATGGTTTCCAAACTGTGGCCGTGTTGAGACCATAAGTTTTTTAGGTACCATTGAAGTTTCCTCATATGCAGCTTTGCACATGGGATTAGCAGGATGCAAGATGCCATGAATCCCAGAGCCTGCAGGATTTTCCTTGCAGTCAGCCTGGTGAAGGTTGCCAGTTTTCTGAAGTATTCAGTTAGTTGCCTTTGTTTCTCTGGTGTGAGGTAGGCCTCATCTGGGTGTTTGTATTCAAGCTGGCACCCAGGAAAATTATTGTTTGTGAGGGTATTAGTCTTGATTTCTTTTTGTTGACTGTGTATCCCAGAGAGTTCAACAACTTTATTACAAACGCCAGGTGTTTCAGAAGTATGTGTTTACTGTCCGCTTGGATCAGGCAGTCGTCCAAATATGGGTATATTTGTATCCCTTGTAGTCTGCAGAAGGCGATTACGGATGCCAGGCATTTCGTGAACACTCTGGGCGCAGTAGACAAGCCAAAGGGCAATGCAGAGAATTGATAATGGGTTGAACCTGCAAGAAATCCAAGGTATCTTCTGCAATTTTGTCTGATAGGGACATGCAGGTATGCCTCCTCGAGGTCCAATGTTACCAGCCAAGACTCCTTGCCCAGCATGGGAAGAAGCTGCTGTAATGTGAGCAACTTGAATTTTGGTACGAGTAAATATGTGTTTAGGATGGATAGGTCCAAAATAGGTCTCCAATCTTTGTCCTTCCTTGGTACCAGGAATAGTCTGGAATAAAAACCTTGACCCTGTTCTTGTGCAGGTACCTCTTGAATAGCTTTCATGTCCATGAGAGCTGAAATTTGTTTTTGTGCCTCTGCCCTTTGATTGTGTGGCAGGTTTGGCATGCCTCTCATTTTTGGAAGGGTGTGAAAGTGGAATCTGTAGCCTCTGTCTATAATGTCCAGGATCCATTTGTCTTTTGTGACCGTATGCCAATTTTTCGAAAATAATGCCAGTTTTCTGCCTAAGGGTGCTGCCATTAGAGCTTTGCTTGGCATGCAAAGGGGAAAGTCATTGGTTCTGCTTTCTGAATGGCTGTGAACTATCCTCACCACCTCTTGGTGTAGGTGCTTGCCATTGTCTGCCTCTAAATGATCCTTGAGATTGCCCTCTACCCCTCGGGCGCCTGTATCTACCTCTTTGAGGTCTGTCCGTGGCTGGAAAGGACCAATTTTTTGAAGGCCAATTTCTACTGAAACGTGGAGGTCGTACCTGTAGGAAATCTTTCACTGTTTGCATTGATTTTGCCTTTTCCTCCATTTTCTTTAATACCTCCTCAGCTTTAACACCAAACAATACATCTTTTTGAAGAGGTGCATCTAGTAATTTAGCTTTGACATGGTCTGGCAAGGTTTGCTCTTTGAGCCAAGCATGTCTACGTATGACTGATCCTGCAACAGCAGCTCTACATGAAGCCTCTAAAGCATCAAAACCACATTGCAAGGTATGTTTACCCACTTGTTCTACACTATGCAACAAATCCTGCAACTCCTTCAAGTCTGGTTGTTCAGGTTGTGACATTTTGCTTTTCAACTGAGATTACAAAAACTGTTGATACTTTAACATATGGAACTGACAGTTTAATGCCCTCATGGTTAAAGTGGCCGAGGTGTATACCTTTTTCCCCCTCCTTTCTAAATCTCTGGAATCTCTCTCTGAAGGTAATGGATTTTTGGCAGTGGAGGCCTTAATTCCCTTGGGACCCTGTGAAATAGTTTCTGGGTCAGCCACATGGCTTTTGTATAGGAATTGGTGTGAATCAGGAACCCGGTAATACCTGTCAGGCTTGACTGGAGCTGGAGGTAAAGAATCTGGGTTAAGGCTGGCCTCTGAATACACATCTTTGAGTATGTCTAAGACAGGAAGGATAGCCAGAGGCCTGTGCTGAGGGAGCAAGAGGAAATCCCGGAGCCTTTTCTTGGAGTCTGAGTAATCTTGGCCTTCCCAGTGGAAGTGTTCCCTCAAGGTATGCAAGATTTCCCCAAAAGAATAGTCCTCGGGGGGGGGGGGGACAGAGGGAATGGACTCCTCTGCATCAGAATCTTCAAAAGGGGAGTAAGAATGTTCCTGGTCTTCAGAATGTTCTGAAGTAATGGAGGCCTGGTCCGAGGAAGGGTATTCTTCCTCCACTCTGGGCCTTTTGTCCGAGGGGGGTTGAGAACCCCTGATAAGAGTAATCAAATCCTCAGCCATTTTGAGCATCTGTTTTTTAGGCATGGGGCCTTGAGAGGGGCCCTGTGGAGCTCATCTTTTAGTATGCATGGCTGCCTTAGATTTAGTGAAAGCCTTAATGGAAAAAGAAGGCGGCCTGAAAACACCTTGAGAGGTGGCAGGCCTGTCTAAACTCTGAGTTTCCCCGCCAAGAGTGGCGTCGGTATCTGTAATCGGGGTGTGGGCAGAGGATCCTGCGACCTCGGGCACAGAAGACACCGCTAAGGAAGTGTCATCGGTAGTCAGGGGCTGCGTAGGCGCCTCGCTGAGAACCGGAGCACCTGTAGTAGGCTTTAGCGTGGTGTCGGTAGAAGTCGCGGACCTCGTATGCCGGTCCTTATCTTCGCGTCTTTTACTCAAAACTGGAGTCGGAGTATCCGACGACATAATGTAATTAAATTTTTTGCCAAAATAGTGTTGGGCGAACTCCGCCCGACGCTTAATAGTGCGTCTGTTGAATGTAGCAGAAAAACAACAGGCCGAGACGTCGTGGTCTGGGCCTACGCAAGGAATGCAGAGGGAATGGAAATCCTTATGCGGTATTTGCTTCCCACATGAAATGCAATTATAAACTTTGTCTGACATCGGTCTGAGGCAAGAAAAGTTTCCCCAACGGGGTACTTAGCTTTCAAGAAGACTTTGGTTGAAAAATATTCATAATCTCAGGAGCTGGCCGACCGGCACTTGCGAACTGCTTCTGCTTCGGGCACCGCGCGGCAAGAAAGACTGAAGAAAATGGTGTCGACTGGTTCTTTATACCCCTGCCGCACTGACGTCAGGGAAGAAGCGACGACATCCGACGCCGGACCTAGACTTTGGAATTCGGCCGACCGAGGACCCGCCTGACGGCAGGATAACCCATCTGTTATGACTGCAGCTGTATGCACGATGAACATCTGTTGCAGAGTCAACATTTTGAATTTTGGAACGTCCAGAAAAGTGTTTAGAATAGACAGGTCCAGTATTGGTCTCCAGGCTTTTTCCTTTCTGGGTACCAGAAAAGTCGTGAGTACAATCCTTGTCCCTGCTCCTGTAGTGGTACTCGCTGAATGGCCCTCATGTCCATGAGGAATGAAACTTGCTTTTGTGCCTCTGCCCATTGATTGCGTGGCAGGTCTGGCATGCCTTTTGCCTTTGGCGGGGTGTGAAAGTGGTACCTGTAACCCTGAGACACTATATTCAAGACCCATTTGTCCTGGGTGATCATGTGCCAGTTTTGTGAAAAAAAAGTGCTAGTTTTCCCCCTAAGGGAGCTTCCAAAAGATAAGTGCTTGGTACTGGTAGAGGAAAGTCATTGGTACCGTTTCCTATAAGGTTGAGATTTGTCTTCTCCACTTTTGGAGGTAGAAGCACCCCATTGTTTAGGCCTGTATGAGCCTTGGGGCTAGGATCTGCCTCTAGGGCGTCTGTATCTGCCTCTTTGTGGCCTATCTGACACTGGAAAGGACCAATTTTTTGAAGGCCAGTTCCTGCTAAATCTGGGTGGCTGTACCTGTAAGAAATCCTTACTGTCTGCATAGATTTTGCTTTATCTTCCATTTTCTTCAACACCTTCTTCTGCCTTAACACCAAACAAAGTATCATGCTGTAATGGAGCATCTAATAATTTTGCTTTAACATGATCAGGCAGATTCTGTTCCTTTAACCAAGCATGCCTCCTAATCACAGAACCAGTTATAGTGACCCTACAACAGGCCTTCAAAGAATCAAATCCACATTGCAAAGTATGTTTTCCCACTAGTTCAGCTGCATGCAATAAATCCTGCATTTCCTTGTTTTCTGGACATTCAGAGTTAGTCAACATTTTCTGTCTTAATAGTAACATTAAGTATTGCTGATATTTAAGCATATGAAATTGATAATTTAAAGCCCTTACAGCCAAAGTAGCAGAAGTGTAAACCTACCCCCCCCATCTGTCCAGTGCCCTTGAATCTCTATCCGAGGGAACAGTTAGTTAGTTATGTACTCACCATAACGTTAGATGTATGTAGTCCATCTCGCCTCACATTCTTCACTTGTGGGTTCGGAGCCGAATGTCGGCTCCGACTCGGCCTATTTACTAGCTCGAAAGTCTTTGATTGGCTGGGCTAAGATGGTATCCCACAATACACCACTCCACATCCCCAGATCTAGTTTGCTGCCAACAGAAGTATTGTCACACACACACACACACACACACACACACACACACACACACACACACACACACACACACACACACACACACACACACACACACACAACAACGAGGTCCAACAAATTATCCAAAGGGACTCTAACATCAGAAGTACAAGGTAATCCACCAGGTGTGGGGGACGGTGGGGGGGGGGGGGTAATGAAGAATGTGAGGAGAGATGGACTACATACATCTAACATTATGATGAGTACATAACTAACTGATGTTATGTAGTCTTATCTCGCCTACATTCTTCACTTGTGGGACAGCGTCCCTAGCACCTACATCCTGGGTGGCTCAATGGAAAATACTCCTGAGCACTGTGGAGCCAAAAGATGATCTGCCCCTGGACACCACATCCAATTTGTAATGGGAACGTATGAGGAGAGGCACATGTTGCAGCGGCACATATATCATCCAGCGATAACCTAGCCTGAAAGGCTGTGGAAGTGGAAGCTGCGCTGGTAGAGTGTGCTCCGACTGGAAAGGGCAGGCTCTTTCCCCCTGCCTGATAAATAAAGGAGATGCAACCAGCTATCCACCTAGAGATGGTGACCTTGGAAACCGCAGACCCCAAGCGATTCTCTGAAAACGAAACGAAGAACTGGTCTAACTTCCGCCAATCTTTAGTCCTGTGTAGATAAAAGCGTAGTTGCCTATGAACATCCAACAGATGAAACTGGTACTCTGCCTTATTGGATAAGTTGGGGAAGAATACCGGCAGCTCAATGGACTGATTAATATTAGATAAGGAAGCCACTTTGGGAAGAAAGGACGGATTTGGTCAAAGACGCTCTTATCTTTATGGAATACCAAATATGGGGGCTTGATTGATGGGGCCTGGAGTTCTGATACTCGTCTAGCCGATGTGATAGCTATCGAAAAGGCAGATTTCCATGTAAGAAATTTGAAATCGCAGGAAGCCGTGGGCTCAAAGGGTGGGAGAGTGAGAGCCTGCAGAACAAAAGTGAGGTCCCAGGGCATAACAGGTTGAGATACAGGGGGACGAAGGAGAAGAGTGCCTTTCAGGAATGCTTTACACAGCCTGTGTGCCATTAAGCTAGGTTCATAAGCCACATGATAATTTTGAAATAGCCGCCAGCTGAACTTTGATGGTGGCTGAGGCAGACCCTTGGTAGAATAAATGAGACCGAAATTTTAAAACAGAATCAATGGGGGCTGTGTAGGGGTCAACACCTCTGGAATGGGCCCATACCGAAAACCTTTTCCACTTGCTAGAGTAGATCTTCCTAGTGGACGGTTTATGAGAGGATGAAAGAATATGGACCACGTCTGGAGAAAAATCATGACACCTGACTATGGATGGAAGTAGAGCAGCCAGGCAGTCAGCCGGTGGGTCTCCTGGGAGGAGTGGAGCTGTCCCGACATATGTGTCAGCAAGTCTGAACGAGGATCCCGAGTCCAAGGAGCATCCACGATGTAAGGTTGAAGGAAGGGGAACCATACTTGTCGAGGCCAGTGTGGCGCGATCAGAATCAATCTGCTTCCCAAGGATAGCGCTTTCTGAATCACCCTCGAGATAAGGGGAAACTGAGGGAAAGCATACAGCAGACCCGAGGGCCAATTGTGCACAAGAGCATCCCTTGGAGATTCCCCCAGTGGGGGGGGGGGGATCAGCGAGAAGTAGCTGCTGCATTTCGCATTGAGGGGACTGGCAAACAGATCGCAACAAGGCTGACCCCATTTGCTGAATATGCTGTCCGCCACCCGGCGGTTCAGGGACCACTCATAAGGCATGAGGATCACCCTGCTTAGCCTGTCTGCAATCACATTAGTTTTCCCCAGGATGTGCATTGCCACCAAGGCCCGATGGGAAGCTATCGCCCAATTCCACACTCTCATGGCCTCCCTGCATAGGGGGTACGATCTGGTTCCTCCTTGCTTGTTGAGATACCACACTACTGACATGTTGTCTGAGTGTATCGCAATAGTCCCTAGAAGGAGGACATCCTGAAGTGCCTGCAACGCTAGGAGCACTGCCCTCATCTCCAGGACATTTATGTGCAAGTCTACCTCGTGCTCCTGCCACGTGCCTTGGACCATCCTGCCAAGATAATGTCCCCCCCCCACCCTATCCGGGAGGTGTCCGTGGTCACTGTGGCTACCGGGTTGGGTGGAATAAAGGGTTTCCCTACGTCTAAGCTGTTGGTGCATAGCCACAAACTGAGGTCCTGCTTGCATTTGCCTGTGATTAAGATACACTGGGAAAGTGGTAGTCTTTGGAAGGACCATTGGGCGAATAGGAGCCATTGTAGGGTCCTCATATGTAACCTTGCTAACGGGACCATCATGATAGTGGACGCCATTGTCCCCAGTAACTGAAGAACTAGTCTTGCCCTCACACGTGTCAGAGGAATTATCATCCGAACCTGTCGTTGCAACCCTGTGATCCTCTCCATAGGTAGGAATGCTCTCAACCGAATAGTGTCCAACTCTGCGCTCCTATAAATGAGACACGCTGTGAGGGTAGCAAGGCAGATATTTTCCAGTTTATTGTGATGTCTAACTGCTGATAAAGATCGATGGTAGCATCTCTGTTTTGAAGTAGATGCTTGGTGGGGGCGGATAGGAGCCAGTCGTCCAGGTACGGAAACACCTGGAATCCTTGACGTCTCAAGTGAGCCATCACCACTGCCATGCACTTGGTGAACACCCTGGGGGCTGTGGTGAGACCAAAGGGCAGGGCTCGAAACTGGAAGTGCCTGGCTCCTAGCCGGAAGCGTAGATGACATCTGGATGCTCTGTCCATTTTGATGTGGTAATAAGCAGGTAATAAGCATCCTTCAGGTCGATGGAGCACATCCATACTTCTTTTCCCAACAATGGGAGAATCTATTGTAGCGTGACCATCTGGAATTTGGACTTGTGTACGTAATGACTGAATCGGCTGAGATCCAAAATGGGTCTCGGGTCCCCCATTCTTTTCGGCACCAAAAAGAATCTCGAGTAAGTCCCTAATCCGATCTGGTCTGGGGGGACTGGTTGGAT
The DNA here is from genome assembly GCF_019279795.1 of Protopterus annectens. Taxonomy (NCBI): domain Eukaryota; kingdom Metazoa; phylum Chordata; order Ceratodontiformes; family Protopteridae; genus Protopterus; species Protopterus annectens. The sequence goes on from NC_056745.1 coordinate 66,332,108, forward strand.
GCCTCCTTTTTCTAGCAGCTGAGAAACCTCTGTTGCTGCAGGACCCCTTTGACTGGGTGGAACGTCTGGGATCCTTTTGAAGGGAGGGGGTGTGGAGTGAAATGGGATGGTGTAACCTCTGGCGATTATCCCTAATACCCATCTGTCCTGGGTGATGTTGACCCAGGCTTCCGGATACCGGGAAATTCGACCCCCGACTGGCTCCAGAGAAGGACAGCCGGGCACACCCTCAGGAATGAGAGTATGGGGAACCACGAAAGGAATTGCGGGGGCCCCCTCTGCCTCTGGGACGACGTCTCCCTGAATACGACCCCCCTCCCCTGCCTCGGGGGGGGGGTCATCTCACCCTGTGCGATAGGAAAAGACCTTTGTGATTTTTTGAACCACATCTTTCCCCCTTGCTGAGCCTTGGGATAAGGCCTCGACGGGAGGGAAAAACAGACTCCCACGGTAGACAAGGTCTTTCCCTCTTGCTCGCACCTGGTGAGTGTGTCTTTCACTTTGGTCCCGAACAAGGAGGAACCATCGAAGGGGGCATCAGTAAAGGAAGACTTAAAGGCCTCTGCAAAGTGACACAGGCGTAGCCAGGCTTGCCTCCTGAGGGCCACCCCTGAGCTAGCCACCCTACTAGCTTCCTCGGCTGCGTACAAAATCAGTCGCATGGACGAGTTAGCGATGGAGTTGAGGGTGGAGAGCTGAGCGTTGACAGTCTGAGCCACCGCCTCAAGCACGTTACCCATTAGAGTATCTCCTAACTCCTTAAAGAGATCTCTCTGGAGTCTCGTGAAATGAGACAAATAATTCAGCGACCACAAGGTAAAGGTCACTGAAGACAGTGTATGCTTCCCGTACCGATCCATAGTCCTAGACTCCTTGTTAGGAGGATGGACCGAAGAGGAAGACTCAGCAACTTCCTTCTGTGTGGCAGCCGCCACCACAGCAGCATCTACCGGGACTCCCCTTGTTAAAAATTTTCCCTTGGGGAGCAGACAAAAATTTGTTGGGGCGTCGAGAAACAGGCTCCATAGAGTCAGGAGTCTCCCACACCCTCTGACAAATAAGGTCCAAGAGCTCGAAGGGTGGAGACACCCAGGAGGCAGAGGGCTGAGCGCCAAAGGCCTTAAGGAATACTGACTCCTCCTCGGAGTGGGTTTTAGAGGGCCAGTCTCCTCTGTTTCAAGATCTCCAGGATGTCGGAGAACGAAACGTCCTCAGAGGAAGACTTAGGGGACCCCTCAGATTCCTCGAGGTCAGTATCGGAAGTGAGAGACTAGTCCTGGGAGTCTATGTGCTTCCTCTTGCACAATTTCTTTCTGGGGGGTTCCTCGGGCACAGGCTCTGAGGGCCCCTAAGAAAGAAGGGGACCACTCATGGGGGTATCCTTAGGCCCTGGCACTCTGCTATCCAAGGATAGGTGGGTGTCAGAAGCTCTCGCCGGTGTTGTGGGGGATGGAAGAACTGATCAGAGAGAAGTAGCTGACATAGCCAGCGCGCTCCGCATAGCCTCGAAGGTGGGACCTCCCGAATTGAAATACCGACCGCCTTCCAAGGCCATGACCGGGACCGGTGTCCCCACAGCCGAGGCACCGAGAGGGAGGCTCGGAACAGAAGGGTGTTCCGAGTCCCCCTCGGGCCCGACCGAGGAGACCCGAGTTTCGAACCCTGTGGACAGAACTGACAAGGTTGAAGCCGATGCGGGCACCGATAAACTTCGCTGGGGGATCAGAGCCGGTGCAGGAACGTCCCTCGGAGCGGAGCTTACCGGCTCCGACGACAAGGATGCGCTTGGAGGAAGAATAGCAGGAACAACTAACAGAGCTGGCTCCGGAGCCAACTAGGTCGGAGCCGAGAAAAGTTTGGCCAACACCGGCGACTGTAGGAGACTCTGCACCACCCTATCTACATCCAAATTGGAAAGCCTGGAGGATTTGGAGGAAATAGATGGGAGACCTAGACCTCCTATCTGGAGAACCTTGCCTCAAACTTGGCGACCAGCTCCGAATCGGTTCCAAAATTATCAGAGCGGACGCAGACTCAGTTGACACAGCTACCTCCTACGGCCCCAATGCCGGTGGAGCCGAGGAAGCAGACTCAACAATGGTAATTTTACAAGGTGGCTCCGAAGCAATAGATGGAGCCGGAGACCTTTTCTTGGATTTGGAGGATTTAGACTTCGACTGGGAGCTGGGAGCCAAACCTAAATCCTCCTCAAAGGACGGTTTTAGCAGTCCCTTTAAGATCAATTTGTTTTTCCTCTCTTGGAGCACCCGAGGACTAAAGACGTGGCAGAAAATGCACGACTCCTGAAGGTGGATGGCTCCAAGACAGTAAACACAGACCGAATGTCCGCCTGTGATAGACATTTTATAGGCACACTTAATACACTTTTTAAAGCCTGAGGGCTTATGCTCTTTTTGTTCCTTAGACATGCCAAGCCAACAATTGTAGCAGCCGCTACTGACAAAAGGCAGGAAACCGCTAACACAGAAACCGGAGAACAAGTAAAATCAACAATCAAGGCACAGGGGAGAACCTCTAAATAAAACGGTTCTCAACTAAAACTAAGAGAAACGCACCTAAGACAGCCAGACAAACACCACAAGGAGGACTAGGCCCTCTAACTTAAACGGGCTTAGCCCGAGGGAGTAAGGGATACCACACACAAAAACACTCGCAACCTACAAAAAGAAACGCAGCAACAACACTATGAACAACTCTTTGTATAAACACAATTAGCCAAAACGTTTCACAAGAAAAGTCTTTTTAGCAATACTTGGCCACGGCCAAGTCGAGACCACGTCCGAGCTCTACAAGTGGCAAATGAGATCTAGGGATGTGGAGCAGTGTATTGTGGGATACCATCTTAGCCCAGCCAATCAAAGACTTCCGAGCTAGTAAATAGGCAGAGTCTGAGTCGACATTCGGCTCCGAACCCACAAGTGAAGAATGTAGGTGAGATAGGACTACATAACATCAGGGTTTTTAGCAGTGGAAGCCTTGACACCCTTAGGACCCGGAGATATGGTTTCTGGGTCAGCAGCAGGGTTTTTGTATAGAAATTTATGGTAATCTGGGACCCTGTAGTATCTGTCTGGCTTAACAGGTGCAGGGGGTATAGAGTCTGGAGACAGGCTCTGAAAAAACATCATCTACAAAGTCCAGAACAGGGGGAATAGCAAGAGGCCTGTGCTGAGGAAGTAATAGGAAATCTGAGCCTTTTCTTCGATTCTGAATAATCCTGGCTCTCCCAATGAAAGTGCTCCCTCATGGTATGCAAGGTTTCCCCAAAGGAGTAATCTTCAGGAGAAGAAGCTGAAGGAATAGATTCTTCAGCATCAGAATAGTCACAGGGAGGAAGAGAGTATTCCTGATCAAAGGAGGAATCGTAGGAAATGGAAACCTGATCTGAAGATTCATGTTCTGTCTCTTGCCTAGGCCTCTTATCAGGAGGGGGATGGGAACCCCTGATCAAAGTAATAAGGTTTTCGGCCATTTTGAGCATCTGTTTGTTAGGCATGGAAGTCTGTCCTGGAGAATGCTGTACTTGTTTCTTTGTCTTTAGAGCTGTTTTAGTCTTTGGCTTTGAACCTGAAAATGGCTTTACATACAACTGTGTAGGTCTGAAAACACCCTCAGAAGCCGATGCCTGCACAGCGGCTCCGGACCCATCTGAGGAAATAGTTTCCGAGGATCCAATACCTTGAGTTTCCAGAGGCCCAGTCTGCTCCACGTGGGAGTCGGAAGCGGCCTGTGGCTCTGAGGTAGCGGGTGTCAGGGGCTGCGAAAGCGCCTGAGAACCAGCGAACCGATGACTAGCTTAGTGGAAGCCTCATCGTTGGTTTTGGACCTCGGATGCCTGTCCTGGTCTTTATCCTTGCGTTTTTTATAAACTCCGGGCGTCAGCTGTTCCGCTGGCATTGTATAATTGAATCTTCGACCGAAGTAATGAAAGGCAAAATCGTACCGACGCCTAATAGTGCATTGGTTAAATCTAGCACAAAACCGACAACAAGCAACGTCGTGGTCAGGGCCTAGGCAAGGAATACAGTAAGAGTGAAAATCCTTATGAGGTATTTGCCTCCCACAAGAAATACAATTGCTAACTTTTTCTGACATCGGTCTGGAGCAAGAAAAAAAAGTTTCTCCAACGGGGTACTTAGCTTTAATGAAGACTTCGGATCTGAAATTCGATTTCGAAAATCTCAGGAGTCGGCCGACTGGCACTTGCGAACTGCTTTTGCTTCGAGCACCGCATGGCAAGAAAGACTGAAGAAAATGGCGTTGGCTGCATCTTTTATACCCCAGGCGCACTGACGTCAGGGAAGAGGCGACCGCAACCGACACCGGACCAAGACTTTGGAATTCAGGCAGACTGCGGGTAGCCTGCCAGCAGGATAACCCAAGTGTAATGACTGCAACAATGAAACACGATGAACATCGAAGGCGAGATAGACAACTTAACATGAAATATTCACAGGAGCAATATAGCTCTAGAAACAAATGACTAAAAAGCCCACATCTCAGATAATAAAATAAAGGGGAAAAAAGATGACTGACTACAAAAACACAATCTAATGCCAACCACCACCTAAAATGGACACAATCAATAATATACATAAAATGCAGTCAAAAATAAACATATGCTTAGCTCTAAAAAGCACAAACAGAGCTAATATAAGACAAACACCATAAAAGACGGCCAATCAAATGGCACACCTCCCAAATATGTCAACCTATAAAGCAAATAAAACAATACAACAGCATCCATACGGATACTCATATATTAAGAACATAACATTAGTTGAAAGAAAATAGCAAAAGCTCACAACAAACAGTTAAACACCCTAAAACCACAACATACATCATTATATAAAAAAATCAACACCACCAAAAACTAAAATTAGCCTGGTGCTTCAAGGGACATGCTTTCAGAACAGGCTTAAGAGAAACTCTTTCATTAAGGCCAGGTTCAACAAAGGCTTTCAATAATAGAATCCAACTCTGTTCTACACACTGTCTTATTCTTTATATCACCAGACCTATCTCCAATATGGACAATGTCTAATACAAAAAATTTAAAAAAGTGCGATTCAACCCACACTCAAAGATATGCTTGGCTAAAGCATTTGTGGCTCTACCTTTTACAATAACATTCTGATGTTCTAATATCCTGTCCTTAAATAGCATATATTAGTTTCATCTATATAAAATTCATCACATACTGAGAGCGCATAGCAGACCACATTCCTAGTCCTACAATTAACAAAAAAGCTAAAAGTAATATGAAACCCATCACGTCTATGCACAAAAGAAGTACGTGGGAAAAAATCTACAAGCAGAGCAAGCAGTGAATCTGAAAGTACCTCTACGTTTTGTCAATAACTCTGCAACTAGACCTTTATTCCTGTAACACAGCGGACATTTCAGAGACAAATGATTCCTGAAACTAAACTTGGGTTGAGCATCCACAATTTTCCCGATCTCAGGGGTCAGCTAGTAACACTGACTAATGTTAGCATCTTGAAATGCCTGGAACGCCAACAGGACTGCTCTCATCTCTAGTACAGAGATATGCAAATTGGTCTCTTGGGGGTCCACGCGTCTTGGACCATCCTTCCCAAAAATTGCCCCACCCCATCTGGGAGGTGCCTGTAGTGACTGGGGTCATAGGGAGCAGCAAAACAAAGGGTTGGCCTAGATAAATGGAATCCAACTGGATCCACCACTGGATGTGGTGTTTGTGAATCGGAGCAAGTTTGCCTGGAAAATAAAAGGGTTGTCTAAGAAGACACCACTAAACAGCTGAACAGCTCAAGTCCATTGAAGAACACACACAGTATCGTGCTAAAGGAAGTAATACTATTGCTGCTGCCACAGAGACCAGAGCTTGAGCGAATCTACCTGGAGGAGACAGGTGGGAAAGAATTTGATGAACCAGAGATCTGAGCATCTTTATGCAAGGAGTTGGCAATTTACGCTGTTGTGTTCAGATGTGCACTAATAAAGTCCAGGCTCTGAACGGGTGTCAACTTTGATGTGGCATAAAATATTGCTACTCCCACCACCTGACAAATCTGGAGCAAATAGTCCCTGGATTGTTGAAGGAGCTGCATGGAGGGGGTGATGAGGAGCTAGACGTCTAGATATGGAAACACTTGAAATCCTTCGAGTCTCAAGTGAGTAGCCACCACTGCCATACATTTGGTAAAACACCCTGGGTGCAGTGGTGAGTCCAAAGAGGATGACTCTGAAATGGTAAAGACTGGCTCCCAGCCAAAAGCGCAAACTTCTGGAGTGCCTATTTTGATATGATGGTACGCATCATAAAGATTGATGAATCACATCCAATCGTTCTTGCAAAGAAGTGTCAGAATGGACTGAACCATGACCATTTGGAACTTTGACTTCTTTTTTCATATTGATTCACTTTGCTCAGATCCAGAATTGGGCTGAGGTCCCCTGTCTTTTTTGGGCAATAAAAAGAAGTGCAAGTTCCAAATTCTGTTTGGTCTGGCAGGACCTCTTGGATGACTTGTCTAGCTGCTTTTGAATTTCTTGTGCTGCTGCTTCCCTCTGACTGGGTGGAATGTCAGGAAGCTTCTTCATTTCTCAAAAAGGGAATTGGAAAAATGGAATAAAGTACAGTTGTGTACACTTACAATAAATGTAGATGTTAGAGTGTATTCACTGTTGCAGTCATCACACTTGGGTTATCTGCCTGCAGGTAGCCCTCAGTCGGCCCGAATACCAGAGTCTTGGGATTTCTGCGTCAAATGCTGTCACCTCATCCATGATGTCAGGTCATCAGGGGTATAAAACATGCAGCCGACGCCATTACATCAGTTTTTCTTGCCCAAGAGGTCAGGAGCCCCCCAAAAAATAGGAAGGAATCAAATGGTGTGGAACACCTCCAGTAAAACGTAAACACCATTTCCATAATACACTGCCAAAATGAGGATAGGTAGAAAGTATAGAAAGACAGGGGGCTGGAGGGAGGGTAAAGTACAGTTGTGTACACTTACCATAAATGTAGATTGTTAGAGAGTGTATTCACTGCTGCAGTCATTACATTTGGGTTATCTGCTTGCAGTAGCCCTCAGTCGGCCAGATTAACAGAGTCTTGGGTCCTGCGTCGGTTGTTGTCTCTTCTTCCATGACGTTAGGTCGTCAAGTGTACAAGACATGCCGCCGACACCATTACATCAGTTTTCCTTGCCCCAGATGTCAGGTGCCCCCCTAATGGGAAGAATTAAATGTATAATACAAGAATATACATCCAACAAAAAAGCAAATACACCAAAAAGCTTTTTGAGCATAATAAGTGAGTAGAGGTATAGCCAAAAGAAGAAAGGGGGCTGGAGGGAGGGTAAGCAGGACTACAACAGTGAATACACAAGAACATCTACATTTATGGTAAGTGTACACAAATGTACTATGTTCATGTTTCACTGTTGCAGTCATTACATTTAGGTAGACTAAGGTTGAGTGGAGAAATTTAAATAGAATTAGGACCAGCTATAAGGCCCTGCAAGACTGCAGTGGCAAAACCAGCTCTGGATTTAGAAAAAATTGGCAAATGATAATGCTTGGTTAAAGTATGTACAGAATACCAGGTAGCAGCTTCTAGGATGTCCCTTGCAGGGACGCCCCTGAGAAAGGCTGTAGAGGTAGATGCAGCCCTGGTTGAATGGGGTCTGATTCCCTGTAGGATAGGTTTTCCATGGTGCTTATAGCAGAAATGAATGTAGTGGCCTATCCATTTTGAAATAGCTTTCCCCTCAGTCCCTGCAGCAAATGCCACCAGCAGTTCAGATTTCCTTTGAGGTTTAGTCCTGTCCAAGCAGGATCTAAGTTGTCTGTGCACATCTGATTGCAGTAGCCGTTATCCTTTGTTCTGTGGGTTAGGAAAGAAGGTAGGCAAATGAATGGATTGATGAAGAGCCACACTGGATACCACCTTGGGCATGAAGGAGGGATTGGTTCTGAGGGACACCCTGTCCGCATGAAAGATGATGAAAGGCTCCACTGCCATAAGGGCCTGTAATTCAGATACCAGTCTTGCAGAAGTGATTGCTAAAAGGAAAGCTGTTTTCCAGGAAAGGAATTTTAAATCTGCAGTAGCAGCTGGCTCGAAAGGAGGAAGAGCGATTTTCTCCAAGACAAAGTTAAGGTCCCAGGCTGGAGTTGGAGCCCTCCTGGGTGGCCTTAAATTTTTGGCCCCTCTGAAGAACTGCTTGAGCAGTGGGTGAGAAGGGGGGAGGCTCTGTGTTATGAGCCGAAATGGCTGAGGCATGGATGTTGATGGAGGAAAAGGACAAGCCCTTATGAAGCATCTCAGTTAACTAACTATTGTAGAATCTGAGGTAAACTGAGCACTGCTGCTCTCATCACTTGAGATTGGTTCCAGGTACAGAATCCTTTCCATTTTACAGCATAAGATTTTCTAGTACTAGGCCTCCTAGCCTCTAAAATTATATCCATCACTGATTTGCTGAGGGGTGGTAAAGGAGAAATTAGGTAATAGGCCAGGCTGCTAGGTTCAGGGTTTGCAGCGGAGGGTGCAGAATTGGTTCTCCTGCTGAGACAACAGAGAAGGAGTCTGAGGCAGGTGCCATGGGGCCAAGCGTGACACTGCGAAGGAGGGGGTACCAGTGTTGTCATGGCCAGTCTGGTACAATTAAGATCGTCCTTGGATTGTCCTGTTTGATCTTTAGTAGTACCTTGGACAGCAGGGGAGGAAAGGCATAAACTGATAGGTTTTCCAGCTGAAGGATGGAGCATCCACTTTCCAAGCTAGTTTGTGGGGAATCCTTGTGCAAAATTTGTCTGATTGATGGTTCTGGGGGGAAGCAAACGGGTCTATATCTGGGATCCCTCATTTGCTTGTCAACATGTTGAAAATCCTTGGTTCCAGTTTCCACTCCTGTGGATCAATGAGGTTTGTGTGGGTCCATGAGGTTTCTACTTAGTCCATCTGCCAGTGTATTTAGTCTTCCTGGCAGGAATCGAGCTTGTAGATTCACTTGGTAGCTCAAGGCTGTGTTCCACAATGCCATGGCTAGTCTGCAGAGGGGGTAAGAATGGGTACCCCCCTGCTTGTTTATGTACCACATGACCATGGTGTTGCCCGTCTGCCATTAGTTGTCCTGGAAGAATGTAGTCCTTGAAGGCTGTCAAGAGCATTCTGTACAGCTAACATTTCCTTTTGATTTATGTGTAGGTGCATTTGACTTGGGTTCCATTTGCCCTGAATGAACTTCCCTGCCAGTTGAGCTCCCCATCCATAGTCTGATGAGTCTATTGTCAAGGTTTGGGCGGGAGGGAATAGTGTGAATGGTAGTCCCTTGTTTTGGTGGCAGGCCTCTGCCCACCAGTGGAACTCTAGGCATAGGCAAAGTATGATAGGAATCACTGCTTCTAGATCCTGTGAATGTCGACACCATAGGCTTTTGAGATGCCACTGCAGTTTCCTCATATGCAGCCTTGCATATGGAATTAGAAGAATGCAGGAGACCATGACCCCTAAGGCTTGCAGTATTTACCTTGCAGATAACTGGGTTTTTGTGGCCACTTGTTTGAAGTAGGTTGTCAAAAGAATCCGTTTCTCTGGCATTAGGAAAGTCATCTGGGAAGTTGCATTCAAGCTTGCTCTCAGGAATATAATTTGACAGGGTACCAGGTGTGATTTCTTTTCATTTATGGTGTACCCCGGACAAGTCAGTACCCTTTGAACAAAGGCCAGATGATTCAAAAGTATGTCCTGGCTTTCTGCCAGAATTAGACAATCATCCAAGTAGGGGTATATTTGAATATTTCTCTGCCTGCAGAATGCAATGACTGGAGCTAGGCACTTTGTGAATACCCTGGGCGCAGTAGATAAGCCAAAGGGCAGTGTAGAGAACCGATTGTGCCTGTAGCCTGCTTTAAAGTGTAGGCATCTTCTACAAGACTCCTTGATAGGGATTGCGCAGGTATGCTTCTTTTAAGTCTAGTGTTGACAGCCATGCATCTTTGCCTAGCATAGGAAGCAGCTGAAGCAAAGTTTGCATCTTGAATTTTGGAATCACCAGAAAGGTATTTAGAGTAGAAAGGTCCAGGATAGGACGCCATGTATTGCCTTTTATGGGTACCAGAAAAAGTCTTGAATAGAAACCTTGTCCTTTTTCCTCTTCTGGTACCAAATGAATAGTCCCCATGCTTGAGAGTGTACTTGATTTGGAGCCTCTGCCCACTGATTTGGGGGTAGATCTGGCCACCCGCTTGGTGTTGGTAAGGTGTGGAAGTGAAATCTGTATCCTTGGGACACTACATTTAAAACCCAGTTTTGGCCTGCAGACCAATCTTTCCGCCTAAAGGAGCATTCAGTTGGGAAGTGCTTGGAAATTTTAAAAGCAAGTCATGGAGACAGTTTTCCATAGGGGGAGTCTTACTACTCCCCGATTAGGGTGTGGAACCCCCAACCTGTTTAGTCCTGTGTGTCCCCTGGAACTGAAACCTGGGGTTTCTGCTGTGTCTGGGTTTGGCTTGAGAAGACCTGGAAAGGACCAATTCTTAAGAGGGCCAGTGCCTACTAAATATAGGAGGCTGAACTTGTAAGAAATCTTTAACAGTTTGCATAGATTTAGCTTCATCTTCCATCTTTTTAAGAACTTCCTCAGCCTTGTTGCCGAACAGGCGGTCCTGATTTAAGGGGGCATCCAACAATTTAGCTTTAACATGATCAGGCAAAGATTGCTCCTTAAGCCAAGCATGCCTTCGGAGCACAGACCCAATAACAGCAGCCCTGCAAGAGGCCTCTAATGAATCAAATCCACATTGCAAAGTATGTTTTCCAACCTGTAATTCTTTATTTTCCGCACAGTCAGGAATCAACATCATTTTCTGTTTAAGCAATCCAATAACATGTTGCTGATACTTTAACATATGAAACTGACAGTTTAAAGCCCTAATGGCCAAGGTTGCAGAAGTGTAAACCTTCTTACCCCATCCATCCAGCGGCCTGGAGTCTCTATCAGAAGGGGTAGGATTTTTAGCAGTAGATGCCTTAATGCCCTTGCGCCCCTGTGAAATAGTCTTTGGATCCGCTATAGGATTTTTAATAAGGAACTTGTGTGAATCAGGAACCCTATAATATCCATCAGGCTTTCTGGGAGCAGGAGGCAAAGAATCAGGGGCCAAACTAGATTCCGAAAAAGCATCATCAACAATGTCTAGTACAGGAGGAATAGCTAAAGGCCTATGCTGCGGCAGGAGTAAGAAATCCCTAAGCCTCTTTTTTGAATAAGAGAAATCCTGGCTTTCCCAGTGGAAATGCTCCCTTAGAGTATGTAAGGTTTCACCAAAAGAAAAATCCTCTGGAGGGGAAGCAAAAAGAACAGAGTCCTCTGCATCAGAATCCTCAAAAGTAGATGAGGGCAAATCCAGATAAATCAGAAGAATCAGAAACAGAATCCTGGTCAGAAGATTCATAAACAACTTCAGTCCTAGGCCTCTTAGAAGGGGGGCGGCAGGTTGGCTTACCCTGATGAGAGTTATAAGATCTTCAGCCATTCTAATCACTTGTTTTTTAGGCATAGAGGCCTGAGCATGCAGCCCGGGCGTCGTTTTTTTAGGCATGGTTCGAGATTTAGGCCTAAATGAAGAAGGAGGCGTCTGTTTAATATGCAAGTCCGTAGGCCTGAATACACCCTCAGAAGCCGGTGCCTGCAAAGAGGCTCCGGACCCATCCAAGGTAGAGACATCCACGGGTTCCATAGTTGAAGCATCTCACGGCATACCAGACTCCGAATGGGTCTCAGTAGAGGCCTGCGAATCATAAATAGCGGGAATCAGGGGCTGCAAAAGCACATCACCAAGTACCGGCGAACTGGCGAGTGGCTTAGGAGAAGCGTCGTCTGCAGTTTTGGACCTCGGCGGCCTGTCTTGGTCTTTATCTTTGCGTTTTTTCGGAATCCCGTTAGTCGGATGGCTAACCGATGACATTTCTGGAGAATTAAACAAACAGAGAACAGAAAGATTTAGGAGGCGAAAATATACCGACGAAGGATAGTGCACTGATTAAATAAAGCACAAAACTGACAGCAAGGTACGTCGTGGTCAGGGCTTAGGCAAGGAATACAGTACGAATGAAAATCTTTGAGGTATTTGCTTTCCACAAGTAATGCAATTATAAACTTTCACTGACATCGGTAAGGAGCAAGAAAAAAAAAAAAAAGTTTCCCCAATGGGGTACTTAGCTTTAGTTGAAGATTTCAGTTCTGAAACTCGAAAACGAAAAGTTCAGGCGTCGACCAACCGGCACCTGCGAACTGCTTCTGCTTCGGGCACCGCACGGCAAGCAACACTGATGTAATGGCATCAGCTGCATGTTTTATACCCCTGACAACCTGACGTCATGGAAGAAGGGACAGCAACTGACACAGGACTAGACTTCATTAATCAGGACGACTGAGGGCTACTGCAAGCAGATAACCCAAATGTAATGACTGCAACAGTGAAACACGAAGAACATCCAGGACTGCAACAGTGAATACACTTTAACATCTACATTTATGGTAAGTGTACACACCTGTACTAAGTTCTTCGTGTTTCACCATTGCAGTCATCACACTTGTGTTGATTCCCAAAGCTGAGGAAGGGTGGAGGCAGTCAAGAAGTAGTAGGGCTGGCTAGCAGCCCTTGTAAGACTGCTGTGGCAAATCCAGCTCTGGATTTAGAAAAAAAAGACAGGCAAGTGGTAATGCTTGGTGAAGATGTGTACAGAACTCCAGGTTGCAGCTTCCAGGATGTCCCTGGTAAAGACTCCCCTGAGAAAAGCTGTAGAGGTTAAGATAGCCCTAGTGGAATGAGGCCTGATCCCCTGTGGGGTAGGTTTTCCATGGTGTTTGTAGCAGAAATGGATGCAGTGTGCTATCCATTTAGAAATTGTTTGTTTTGAAATGGCCTTGCCCTCTGCCCCTGTAGCAAAGCTGACTAGCAGCTGGTCAGATTTTCTTAAAGGTTTAGTCCTGTCAAGGTAGAACCTGAGCCGTCTGTGCACGTCCATGGAGTGCAGGATCCTTTCTCCTTTATTCTGAGGATTAGGAAAAAAGGTTGGCAAATGGATGGATTGGTTTAAAGCCACACTGGATAACACCTTGGTCATAAAAGATGCGTTAGCCCTGAGGGAAACCCTGTCCACATGGAAGATAATGCAGGGTTCCACAGCCATAAGGGCCTGTAACTTAGACACTCTTTTGGCTGAAGTGATGGCTAGCAGTAAGGCTGTTTTCCCAAGAGAGGAATTTTAACTCTGCTGTAGCAGCAGGCACAAAAGGGGGAAGCTTGAGGCAAGAGTGGGAGCTCTCCTAGGGGGTCTTAAATTGAATTGTTAGCTCCTCTCAGGAACTGTTTGATCAGAGGGTGAGAGAAGAGGGGTGGGTCAGTATTGTAATGAACTGAGATGGCAGACGCATGAATCTTAATTTATGAGAAGGATAGGGCTTTGTGGAGCAGCTCTGCTAGGTAATCTAGGATTTGAAGCAAGGAGGGCATGGCTGTGTCCTTCCCTTGAGACTGGCTCCAAGAACAGCATCTATTTATTCCACTTTTCTGAATAGGATTGCCTAGTACTGGGCCTCCTGGCCTCAAGGATAACATCCAGCACCTGTTTGCTGAGGGTTGCTGGTGATGTACTCAGGGGAATAAGACAGGCTTGCCAGGTTCAGGGTTTGCAGCGGAGGATGCAAAATCTGGCCCTCCTGCTGGGACAGCAGAGAGGGGGTCTGCTGTAGGTGACAGGGTGGCACTGCTGTCAGACCACGTAGGAGTGGGTACCAGTGCTGGTGTGGACAGTCTGCTCAATAAGGATTGTCCTTGGCCTGTCCAGTTTGATCTTGAGGTGTACTTTTGGAAGGAGGGGCAGAGGGAGAAAGGCATAGATTGAGAGGTTTTCCCATGTGAAGGATAGGGCATCCACTTTCCAAGCTTGGCTGTGGGGAATTCTGGTGCAAAATTTGTTTACTTGATAGTTTTGGGGGGACGCAAAGAGGTCCACCTCTAGTGTCCCCCCCCACCTGTGTATTAGAAGTTTGAATGAGTTTGGTTCCAGTTTCCACTCGTGTGGGTCCATTAGATTTCTGCTCAAGTCATCTGCCAGTGATTTTTGTTTACCTGGCAGGAACTGAGCTTGCAGGTGCACTTGGCTGCGTATGGCTGTGTTCCACAGAGCCATGGCTAACCTGCAGAGTGGGAAGGAGCGAGTTCCCCCCTGCTTGTTTATGTACCACATAACTGTGGTGTTGTCCGTCTTTATCAGGAGCTGTCCTGGCAGGAATAAGGTATTTGAAAGCGGTCAGTGCAGTCTGTACAGCTAACATTTCTTTTTGATTGATATGCAGGTGAATTTGTCCTGGGATCCATTTGCCTTGAACGCATTTACCTGCCATGTGAGCCCCCTATGCATAGTCTGAAGCATCTGTTGTCAGAGTTTGGATGGCGGGGGGTTGTGAGTAAGCGAGTCCCTTGTTGTGGTTGCAAGCCTCTGCCCACCAAAGGAACTCTGTCCTTAGGCAAGGAATAACGGGAATCACTGCTTCCAGGTCCTGGGAATGTTGACACCAGAGACTTTTAAGTACCACTGAAGTTTCCTCATATGCAGTCTTGCATATGGAATCAGTAGAATATATGAGGCTATGAACCCTAGGGCTTGCAGTATTTTTCTTGCAGATAGCTGGGTTTGGGTGGCCAGTAGTATGAAATAAGTTGTCAAATAAACCTGCTTTTCTGGAGTGAGGAATGCCTTCTGGGAAGTTGTGTTCAAGCTTGCTTCCAGAAATGCAATCTTTTGGCCGGGTACCAGATGCGATTTATTTTCGTTGATTGTGCACCCCAGAGAAGTTAGGAGTCCCTTTACAAACATCAGATGCTGAAGTATCAATTACTGACTGTCCGCCTGAAATCGGACAATCGTCGAAGTATGGGTAAATTTGAATATTTCTCTGCCTGCAGTAAGCAATGGCTGGAGCCAGGCACTTTATGAATACCCTGAGCACAGTAGATAAGCCAAAGGGAAGTGCAGAGAACTGATAGTGCATGGAGCCTGCTCTGAAGTGTAGGTATTTCCTACAAGATTCCCTCATGGGGATGTGCAGATAAGCTTCTTTTAAGTCTAGGGTGACTAGCCAGGAGTCCTTGGTTAGCATAGGAAGGAGCTGCTGGAGTGTAAACATTTTGAATTTTGGTACCACCAGGAAGGTGTTTAGGGTTGACAGATTCAGAATAGGGCACCAAGAGTTCTTTCCTGGGCACCAGAACAGCCTGGAGTAGAAACCCGGTCCCCTTTGCTCTGTTGACACAGGTTGAATAGCCCTGATACTGAGAGGAGAAAGAACTTGCTTTTGGGCCTCAGTCCACTAGTTTGGAAGGTGGTCTGGCAATCCGCTTGGGGTTGGCACAGAGTGGAAATAAACATTGCATCCCAGGGATACAGATTCTAAGACCCATCGGTCCTGGGTAATAGTCTCCCAGTTTTTTTGCAAACAGGACAAGTTTTCCTCCTAGGGCTGCAAGTACTTGGGCATGGCTGGAAAGGATTAAGAAGTCATTGTGAACTTTTCCCATAGCGGGGGTGGCTTACCGCTCCTAGTTTTTGAGGAGGGAGCCACTCCACTGTTTGGATCTGCGCATACCTTGAGACTGTAGTCTTTGTGGTCTGTTGCCCCTGGGTTTGAGCTGAGAAGGTCTGGAAGGGACTGGAAAGGACCAGTTTTTGAAGGCCAATGCCTACTGAATCTAGGTGGCTGTGCCTGTAAGAAATCTTTAACAGTTTACATGGATTTAGCTTTTTCCTCCATCTTTTTAAGAACTTCTTCTGCTTTAGAGCCAAACAATCTTGGTTTGATGGAGCATCACGTAATTTTACCTTGACATGGTCTGGCAAGATTTGTTCCTTCAGCCAAGCATGCCTTCTCAGAACAGACCCAGTGACAGCAGCCCTGCAAGATGCATCTAAGGCATCAAAAAGTACAGTTTTGTACCTACCATAAATGTAGATGTCCGAACTGGATAGCATCTGCAGTCATAACAAGTGGGTTGTCCTGTCGTCAGGCAGCCCTGCAGTCGGCCGGATTCCAAAGTCCGGGTCCGGCTGATGTCGCACTCCACCCGACGTCATCTCTGTTGGTCTTCGGGTATAAAAGCATCAGCCGACGCCATTTTCCTCAGTGTTTCTTGCCCCAGATGCCAGTAGCCCTCTTGCAGGGTAAAATTTGGATAGATGCCAATGTTTCCAAATAGATAGAGGTAAACACAACAATAAGCATATATGTACATATATACAAACAAATACACCATAAAAGACTCCCCCCCAACAGCTAGCTATTAGGAGGGTAAACACCCTAGGAGTACCACAGAGGGGAAGGAGGCTGGGTAATCCTGACTGCAGATGCTATGCACTTCGAACATCTACATTTATGGTAGGTACAAAACTGTACTATGTCCTTCATGGATGCATCTGCAGTCATAACAAGTGGGTAGAATACCATAGCCAACTAGGGGAGGAGGATAAAGGTAGATTATGGTGTGTTTAAGATCCCTTGCAGTACAGCAGTGGCAAACCCTGCTCGGGATCTGGAATAAAGAGGCAAATTATAATGCTTGGCAAATGTATGCACGGAGGTCCAAGTAGCCGCCTCAATAATGTCTTTGGTTGCCACTCCTCGTAAGAAGGCTGTGGTAGTGGCTGTTGCCCTTGTAGAGTGAGGTCTTATGTTCTGTGGAGTTGGTTTTCCATGGAAGGAGTAACAGTATCGTATACAATTTCCTATCCATTTGGAGATTGTCTGTTTGGAAATAGCTTTTCCTTCCCTTCCTGTTGCATAGGCTACAAAAAGTTGGTCAGTCTTTCTGCTATTTTTTGTTCTGTCCAAGTAGTAGCGTAGCTGTCTATGTACATCCAAGGTATGCAGTATTCTTTCCCCTCTGTTTTGTGGGTTGGGAAAGAAGGTAGGTAGGTGGATTGCCTGGTTTAAAGATACTCTGGATACCACCTTAGGCATAAATGTAGGATTAGTCCTCAAGGACACTCTATCTTGGTGGAAGCTTAGGAAGGGTTGCACTGCCATTAAGGCCTGTAGTTCTGAAACCCTCCTTGCTGAAGTAATTGCCAGTAGGAAAGCAGTTTTCCATGACAGGTGTTGTAGGTCTGCTGTTGCTGCTGGTTCAAAGGGTGCTAGTGTCAACTTTTCTAGCACAAAGTTTAAGTCCCAAGCTGGTAATGGTGGTTTCCTTGGAGGTTTTACATTCTTGATTCCTCTGAGGAACTGCCTGAGCAAAGGGTGCGAAAAAACAGGAGGATCAAAGCTGTATTCTGCTGAAATAGCTGATGCATGTATCTTGATGGAGGAGTAGGACAGGCCTAAATGAAGAAGTTCGGCCAGATACTCCAGAATGTTAGGCATATCTATGTTTGACACATCTTTTCCTCTTTCGGTACTCCAAATGACAAACCTTTTCCATTTTCCAGCATAGTTCTTTCTTGTTGAAGGTCTGCGTGCTTCAAGAATAATGTCTTTAACTCTTTGGGAAAGTTCTGGATTAGCTGCTGCTATGCGATGTTCCATGCAGTCAGTTGCAGCGTTTTTAGGTTTGGATGTATGATGCTGTAGTTGTTCTGAGTTAACATCAAAGGCATCAGGGTATTGGCCACATGTTGTTCGAGACATGCTCTTCAGTAGTGGGTACCAGTGTTGTCTTGGCCAGTTTGGGGCTATCAGGATTATCCTTGGACGTTCTTCCTTGATTTTTAGTAGTACCTTGTGTATCAAAGGAAGAGGTGGGAATGCATATGCTGTTAGGCCTTTCCAGTTGAAGGAGAGTGAGTCCACTTTCCATGCTAGTGGGTGGAATGTCCTTGTGCAGAATTTTTGAGCTGGTGATTGAGAGGTGATGCGAATAGGTCTATCTGTGGCATTCCCCATTTCTTTGAGATGGTCTTGAAGATGTCCGGGTGCAGCTTCCATTCGTGGGCATCCGAAGTGGTTCTGCTTAGTATGTCTGCTAGAGTATTGTCTTTCCCCGGTACAAATATTGCCTGTAACTGAATGTTGTAGCTGAGTGCCAGGGTCCACAGCTCCAAGGTCATTCTGCATAGTGGGTATGAATGAGTGCCTCCCTGTTTGTTGATGTACCACATGACTGTGGTGTTGTCTGTCCTTATCATCAACTGGCCCTCTTTGAGGAATGGTTTGAACTTTTGGATTGCCAGTTTTACTGCCAGCATTTCTTTTAGATTGATGTGCAGGTGAAGTTGATCCTGTGTCCACAATCCTTTCGCATTTGTCCAGCATGTGGGCCCCCATCCTAGGTCTGAAGCGTCTGTTGTGATGGTCTGGCTTGGTTGACATCTGCGGAAGGGCAGGCCTGGGTTTGACTGGCATGCCTGAGCCCACCATAGGAACTCCTGTTTTAAGCATGGAATTAGTGGGATTTCTGTTTCTAGACTGTGTCTGTGTTGGGACCATAAATTCTTTAGGTACCACTGTAGTTTCCTCATATGTAGTCTGGCAAATGGGACCAAGATTATGCATGATGCCATGAAGCCCAAGGCCTGTAGAAATTTTCTTGCTGTTAACTTGTTCAGTTTTGTTAGTGCCAAGAAGTAAAGAGGAAGTACATTTTGTTTTTCTGTAGTGAGGAATGCCATTTGTTGTACTGTGTCCAATTCAGCCCAAGAATGTCCTTGTTTGGGATGGTATCAGCCTTGACTTTGTAAATTGACTGTGTATCCCAGTCCTTGTAGCAAGTAAATGACCCTTTGTAAATCTGTTGTCAGCTTGCTTTTGTTGTCCCTTGTAGCAGGCAGTCGTCCAGGTATGGGTAAATTTGAATTCCTGTAGTCTGCAATGGCGATTACTGATGCCAGGCATTTTGTGAATACTCTGGGCAGTAGATAAGCCAAAGGGCAATGCTGAGAATTGATAGTGCTCTGATCCTGCAAGAAATCTGAGGTATCTTCTGCAGATTGGTCGAATGGGGACGTGCAGGTATGCCTCCTTGAGATCTAGAGTTACCAGCCAAGACTCCTTGCCCAGCATGGGAAGAAGTTGCTGTAGGGTCAGCATTTTGAATTTTGGGACAATGATGTATGTATTTAAGGTGGACAGGTCGAGAATTGGTCTCCAACTTTTTTCCTTTCTTGGAACTAGGAATAGCCTGGAGTAGAACCCCTTTCCTTGTTCTGCTGTTGGCACTCTTTCCACAGCTCTCATGTTTGCTAACTCCATTATCTGGCGTAGAGCCTCTGTTTTTTGATTTGGAGGTAGATTTGGCATTCCTGTTTTGACTGGTAAAGTGTGGAAGTGAAACCGGTAACCTTGATCTATGGTTTGTAAAATCCACTTGTCTTTTGTTATGTAGTGCCAGTTCTTTGAAAATAAGGTTAACTTTCCGCCTAGAGGAGCTGCTATTTGTTCCCTGGTAGGCGGATTTAGGATTAAGTCACTGTGGTTGTGCTGATGTAGTGGCAGTGGCTGTGTCTGTGCCTCTGTTGTTACCTTGCCACTGTCGTCCTCTGTAGGCACCTCCTCTGGATTGGTTTCTGCCTCTGGAGCGTCTATTCCTGCCCCTTTGAAATTTTGTGGAGTCAGGAAAGGACCAATTTTTGGCAGGCCAGTTCCTGCTAAACCTTGGGGTTGAACCTGCAAGAAATCTTTAACAGTTTGAACAGATTTTGCCTTTTCTTCCATTTTCTTCATAACCTGCTGGGCAGGTGTACCAAACAAACTTGTCTTGTCCATAGGAGCATCTAGCAACTTAGCTTTAACATGATCCGGTAAAGCTTGTTCCTTTAGCCATGCATGCCTTCTTATCACTGTGCCTGTCATGGCTGATCTAAATGAAGCCTCCAGTGCATCATAGCCACATTTTAAGGAATGGTTGCTAACCTGTTGTATGTTATTTACCATCTCTAATACATATTTCTTATCAAGAGATTCATCAGTAGTTAGTTTTTAGTTAACTGATCAAGCATAAACTCTTGGTATTGTATCATGTGAAACTGACAGTTTAAAGCTCTAGCTGAGAGAGTAGCTGAAGTGTAGACCTTTTACCCCATCTGTCTAGTGACCTTGCTTCCCTTTCAGAAGGAATAGGGTTTTAGCTGTGGTCGCGGCTACTGCCTTGGGACCCTGGGATATAGTTTCTGGGTCTGCAAGTGGGGCCTTGTAAAGGTGGTGATGAGTATCTGGCACCCTGTAAAATCTGTCTGGTTTGGCAGGGGCTGGGGTAAAGAATCTGGAGCGGAGCAAACATCTTTGAAAGCATCATCCACCACAGAGAGAACAGGAGGTATAGCTAAGGGCCTGTGCTGTGGGAGCTGCAGAAAGGTCCTAAGTCTTTTCTGGAATCTGAAAAATCCTGTTGCTGCCATTGGAACTGTTCTCGCATGGCATGCAAGGTTTCTCAAAGGAGAATTCTTCTGGTGGGGAAGCAGCTGGAATGGATTCTTCAGCATCAGAATCTTCAAAATTGGAGAAGGGAGCCTCAGGCTGGTCAGTTATGTCTGATTCATCAGCAGAATCATCAGAAGACACTGGCTCAGGGGCTCTGCCCTAGGTCTCTTCTCTGGGGGCTGAGAGGCCCTGTCTGGGTGAGATTGAGATCCTCTAATTAAAGAAATTAAATCTTCTGCCAAAGAAAGCATTTGAGAACTAGAAGAGGGCCTGGATGAGGGGGTTTAACAGGCACTGATTTAGTAGTCTTGGCTGCTTTAGCCCTGGCGAAGGCCTTAATGGACATGGCTGCTGGAGGCCTAGCAGCACCACGTGCTGGGGTAGAGACATCCAAGGGGATGGTGTCTGATAAGTCAACCACCGTAGTGGGTAAAATTTCTGAGGTCGATTCAAGAATTGTAGCAGGGCCTCAGTTGTAAGAATAGGTTCAGCTGTACTTTGAGCAGTTTTCGGTTTCGGCGAAACCGAGACACTCATGATTTGCTTTGCCGTGGTTTCGGCCGAAACCGCGGACCGCGAGTGTCGGTCTTTATCTTTGCGTTTTGGAAGATTGGGTAGTCGGAGGATCCGGCGGCATAATGTACGCAAAATCAGTACCGAAAAACTGTTCTGCAAACTCCGACCGGCCCTAGCGTTAAATCGGTTGAAAGAGGCACAGGCCGAACAGGCTGCTACATCGTGGGCTGGGCCTAAACAAGGCAGACAGTAAGAGTGGAAATCTTTATGAGGTATTTGTTTACCACAGGTTAAACAATTGTTAACTTTTCTGACATCGGCTGAGGCAAGAAAGAGTCCCCAACGGGGTACTTAGCTTTAGAAGTCTTCGAAGTAGTATTCGGTAGAAGTAATCTCTGGATCCGACCGACCGGCACTTGCGAACAGCTTCTGCTTCGGGCGCCACGCGGCAAGAAAGACTGAGGAAAATGGCGTCGGCTGATGCTTTTATACCCGAAGACCAACAGAGATGACGTCGGGTGGAGTGCGACATCAGCCGAAGCCGGACCCAGACTTTGGAATCCGGCCGACTGCAGGGCTGCCTGACGACAGGACAACCCACTTGTTATGACTGCAGATGCATCCATGAAGGACATCCACACTGCAAAGTAGGTTTATCAACTTAGTTTGCAGAATGCATTAAATCTTGCAAGTCCTTATTTTCTGCACCATCAGGAATCAACATTTTTTTGTTTAATTAGGTCAATAACATGCTGCTGGTACTTCAACATGTGAAACTGGCAATTTAAAGCCCTGATGGCAAGAGTTGCAGAGGTATATACCCTCTTACCCAATCTGTCTACAGCCCTAGAACCCTGTCCGAAAGGGTAGAGTTTTTGGCTGTAGAAGCCTTAATACCTTCAGGTACCTGGGAAATGGCCTCTGGATCCGCAGTGGGATTTTTAAAATAGAAATTGTGAGAGTCAGGTACTCTGTAGCATCAGTCAGGCTTTCTATGAGCAGGTGTTAAAGTGTCAGGGGGAAGGTTGGATTCCACGAAGATATCATCTACAATATCCAGGACAGGGGGAATAGCTAGAGGCCTATGCTGAGGCAAGTCTAAAAATTCCCAGAGTCTCTTGGACTGTGGATAGTCCTGGCATTCCCAGCAGAAATGCTCTTAGGGTATACGCAAGGTTTCACCGAACGAAAGGTCCTCTGGGGGGGAGCTGAGGGAATTGAATCCTCTGCATCCGAGTCCTCATAGGTAGATAAGGGTATGTCCTGGTAATCACAGGGGTCAGAGTCATCAGACTCATGGTCTGAATAATCAGAAGGAAAATCAATTCTTTGTCTTTTAGAGGGGGAAGGTTGGCTTTCCCCAATTAAAGTAATAAGGTCTTCAGCCATTCTAAGCATTTGTTTCTGTGGCATGGGAGTTTGAGAATGTGCTTTGGTTGGTTTCCTACGCATAGTGCGAACTCCGGGCCTGCGAAATTTGGTAGATTTAGTCATTGATGGAGTAGTCCGTTTAATACGAACATCGGAATGTTTGAATACATCCTCAGATGCTGGTGCCTGCACAGCAGCTCCGGACCCGTCCAAGGTAGAGACATCCGCAGGTTCCATAGTTGAAGCATCTCACGGCATACCAGACGCCGAATGGGTCTCAGTAGAGGCCTGCGAATCTGTAGGAGCTGGTAACAGGGGCTGCAAAAGTGCCGGAGTACCGGAGGACTAGCTTAATGGAAGCGTTGTCGGCAGTTTTGGACCTATGCATGCGGTCTGTCTCTGACTTTATCTTTGCATTTTTTTGGAAGATTGGTAGTCAGATAGCTTACCGAAGCCATTTTGGAATACGGAGAATGAGAGTGAAAGAACTGAGACACAAAAATAGCCTGACGACGAATAGTTCGAGCGTTGAACAAGGCACAAAACCGACAGCGAGGGACGTCGTGGTCTGGGCCTAAACAGGTGACGCAGTAAGAATGAAAATCTCTGTGAAGTACTTGCTTTCCACAGGCAAGACAATTGTTAAATTTTTCTGACATCGGTTAGAGCAAGGAGAAAGGATCCCCAACGGGGTACTTAGCTTTAGAAGACTTCAGATTTAAAACTCGAAAAACGAAAACTTCAGGTAGCTGCCGACCAGCACTTGCGAACTGCTTCTGCTTCGGGCTCCCGTGTGGCAAGAAAAGCGGATGTAATGGCATCGACTGTATGTTTTATACCCCCTGACGTCATGGATGAGGTGACAGCATCTGACGCAGAAATCCCAAGACTCTGGTATTCGGGCCGACTGAGGGCTACCTGCAGGCAGATAACCCAAGTGTGATGACTGCAACAGTGAAACAAGAAGAATATCCGTTGGATATTATTCTTAGCACCCATGAATCTTCCATTTGCCCAGGAGTCTGGGTGAAATGATAATCGTCCCAAATGCCTCCAGAGGTGGGCAGTTGGTCAGCACTTCAGGAGAGCTGGAAGGGTCGGTCCAGAAAGGAATAACAGAAACCGTGATGTTGTGGGCCGCCGCCTCCTCCACTAAAGACAGAAGAGGCATTTCCAATGGCAGAGTTGTCCCCATGCGAATCTTGGAAAGGTCTCGGAGATTTGCAGAACCACATTTTCTTACCACCTCTTGACTTCTAGAAGAGGTTAATTGAAGTGTATAAAATGTGAAACCCACGGCAGACAGTCTTCCCTTCTTGTTTGCTATAGGCAAGCATCTCTATAATTGATGGACCAAATAAGGATGGGCCATCAAATGGAGCTTTGATGAAAGATGTCTTAAAGGGCTCCGCATATTCGCACAGGCATGTCTCCTTATGGCAATGCCTGAACCGGCAGCCCGTGAGGTGCTTTCAGCTGGATGACAGATCAACCTCATGTAAGTACTGGAAACTGACAATAGAGTGGCCAGTTGAGAGGATCATCTTTTGAAATCCTCTGCAAACATCGACTCAGAGAATTTGGTAGTTCCTTAGCCAAATCTCTCTGTAGTCTTGTGAAATGGGCCAGATAATTAAGATACCTCAAGGTGAAGGTCACCGAGGCAAGGACTCTCTTTCCAAATCTGTCCTGTGCCCTAGACTCTCCATTTGGCAGATGGACAGAAGATCTCTCTTATGCTAGCTCTTTTTACTGGCTGCCACCACTGACATAGCATCTACTGGGACTTATTTGCGTCAGGAGGGTCTATCCACGAGAGGAGCTAAGAATTTGTCAGGTAATTTTGGAATGGTTTCAATGGTATCAGGCTCTTTCTATGCCTGACCAGAAACTAAATCAAGTTCATTCCCCCCTGGGGGGGGGGGGGGGGGGCAGGTAACCCAAGATGCAGATAACAGAACTGAAACCACCTTTCTGTGTGGGGATCTCCAACGGGGAATCTGTATGCCTCCTGTAGGACATTCTTCTGATCCATCTCCTCCAGGGATGTTAAGGGGGAGGTACCTGAACAGATGGAGAGTTCCTCTACAAGAACTACTTGGAAGCTAGCTGGAATTAGCTGTCCCTGTGGAACAGGCTTGATAGAGCTTGGAACCGATATGAGGAATGAGACACCAGTTCTCTAGAAATAGAGAGGGGGAGTCCTTTTCATGACCTCCAAGGAAAACGGGCCCAGAGAAGCTGTGGCCACTCACACCGGAGCAGAGACTTACAGTACAGGCAATTCATGACTCCTACATCTGTGCCTCGAGGACGAAACTGGACCCGAACTGTCCAGCGCCGAGGCTCTGTGGGGCAGGTATGGATCTAACACCGGAGTAGATCACGGCCCCACGGATCCTAGCCTGACACTTGTGGTCCGGGACCCATTCTGATCCAAAGGCATAAGAGCAGAACTAGTCAGGGATGCTGTTAGAGTTGGACATTTTTTTTGGATCCAACTCCAGAATTATTGGGGCTGCTGGATCCTTGGGTTCCAAAACTGTGGGAGTGATCAGAGGAGAGAAAGAATCGTATGAGAAATGGTTGGAAGACTCACGGATCCAACAGGGGATGGAGACTGTATGACCCCCATCTGGATCAGAGTTCCAAGCAATTTTTGCAACATCCAAGCAATTTTTGCAACATCCAATCCCACATCTGCTTCTGATAAACTTCTGGAAGACCTGGATAATGTGGTGGACTATGGCCTGGAATGTTTCTTGGGTGTCTGCAAGAAAGGAGTGTGCAGAGTAGGAGAAAGCGGATCTAGTATGAACTCTGGTGAGTTAACTCTTTGTGAGGTGCTAGGTTTCTGATCTGAAGGTCTGGGATCAGAGGCAAGAGCTGTAGGGCTGGTTGATATTATAACTGGACCCGAAACTTTGTGATCTGACAGTTCTGGATCCAAAGATTGAGCCTTTGGCTCCGAAGACAATGGATTCAAGGATTTTTGGATTTTTATTGGTGGTTTCAGCAAAGTCCTAGGAGACGTCAACAGAGAGCATTTTCTGTGCTCCAACAGAGCAGATTTTGTAGTTTTACCAGCGGTTTGAGCCCCAGATAATGCTGCTGAAGCAGGAGGAAGGAGACCTTTTAAGATTAGCTTGCTGTGTTGGTCAGCCAATGTTCTGGAATTAAAAAGCAGTGCAAATATTGCAGTTAGTTTCCAGTGGGCAGCTCTAAGACAATAAACGTACTCCTTGTGGGCACCAGAATTACAGACTTTATGCCCACAAGAAAGGAAAGTTGCATAAAATCTTAGCATAACTAAAGATGTCCCTTCTCTTCCATGTTGCAGTATTCTACTTGTGGGTTTACCCTTCTTCCTGTCCAGTTCTTCCGGCCAGGTTCCCAAAGATTTTCAGTCCCTCTTGACGTGGAGGTCTGATGTGGCAGCAAGTACGTGGGCCATAATGGTGACGTCTGCACGCACCAGCCCTCAGAACATAAGCCCCCCCAGTAGGAGCCAGTCCTGTGAGGGCATAGGCTGTCCAGTGTCACCCAGGAGAACATGTGCAGGTGGGAGGGAAAGAATACTGCAACAGGGAAGAGAAGGACCTCTATGGTTATAGTAAGATTTTACACAACTTTCCTTGTCTTTCTATTTCAATGTTGCAGTATTCTACTTGTGGGTGAGTGCCACAGCTCACTGAGGAATGGGAGGTGGCATAGTTGAAGTTTCCAAGAATCTGTGTATGACAGCCCTGGTAAACCTCGCCCTAACTCTGGAGATATGGTCCAGTTTGTAGTGTTTAGTGAAAGTGTGTACTGAGGACCAAGTGGCTGCCTCAAGTACAGAGTTAGTGTCTAGTCCTTTAAAGAAGGTTCCAGAAGAGGGCATAGCTCTGGTGGAATGGGCCTTGACATGGCCGTGCAAGGTCTTTCCATGGTGTAGGTAGCAGAAAGAAATGGCCCGGGAGATCCAGGCCAAAATGGTTTGTTTGCTCACTGGTTTCCCCAAGGCCCTGGGGTGGAAGGAGGCAAACAGCTGATCAGATTTCCTAAAAAGTTTGGCTTTACGTAGATAAAAGCTAAGTTGCCTGTGGACGTCTAGGGAATGCAACACACTCTCACTATTCCCCCTATGGGTTAGGGAAGAAGGTAGGCAGGTGAATGGCCTGGTTAAAGGATAGGTCATTCACCACATTGGAACTGACAGGTTTGTCCTGAGGGTCACCCTGTCCAGGTGGAAAATTAGGAAAGGTGGAGTAGCCATAAGAGCTTGCAATTCAGAAACCCTTCTGGCAGAGGTCAGAGCTCCCAGCAATACAGTTTTCTATGTGCAAAACTTTAAGGGAGACTTGTCTGCTGGTTCAAAAGGAGCTAGAGTGAGTGTCTCGAACATAGTTAAGGTCCCAGGGAGGGGGTGACGGTTTTCTGGGTGGTCTCATGTGCAATACACCTTTGAGGAAAAATTTGGAGGCGAGTCTGGATGCAAGGGGTGGATCCATGGGAAGGCAGGCAGAGACAGCAGACAAGTGTGCCTTCAGGGATGAGTAACATCATTGTCTGCATGAATTCACATAGGTACGACAGGATGAGATGCATATCGCCTTCCAGCGGATCGAACTGTCTTTTGTGACACCAGATAGAAAACCTTTTCCATTTAGAGAGATACGATTTCCTAGTGTTAGGTTTCCTGGCCTTTTGCAGGGCAGCGAGCATGTCCTCGTTGTATAGGTGTCTAAAAGGGATCAGAATCCTATCAGTCACAGGGTGAGGTGTAGGGATTGCCACTGTGGGTCTATCGGAGTCCCCTTGTGCTGTGTGAGCAGGTCCACTGAGGGGGGGTAACTTGTGGCGATTGCCCTTGGACAGTTAAAGAACAAGGGGGAACCAATGCTGTCTTGGCCAGTCACCAGCAATACTTTGGGTGAGTCCTGCTGAATTTTCAGCAGGACCCTTTGAATCAGTGGGAAGGGGAGGAATGCATACAGGAATTTCCCCTTCCATGTTATTAAGAAGGAATCTGTTGCTAATGCCTTGGGGTCTGATGTCCTGGTGCAGTAGCCAGGAAGTTGCCTGTTTATAAAGGTGGTGAACAGATCTATTTGTGGAATACCCCACCTGTGGACCAGATTCAAGAATACATCCCTTTGTAGCATCCATTTGTGGTTGTTTGAAATGGTTCTGCTTAGGTGATTTGTCTGGGAGTTGTGCAGGGGATGGAATGTAGGCTGCCTGAAGGGAAATCCCCTGAGAGGTAGCCAGTTTCCACAACTGCAGAGCTAATCTGCATAGAAGGTAAGACTTGGTCCCTCCCTGCTTGTTGAGATATCCCAGAACTGTGGTGTTCCTGTGAATATTTTTTTAAAGACTACTGCTCTAGGTAGGGTTGGTAAGCCTGTAGAGCGAGGAGGATAGCCCTTATTTCTCTGATGTTTATATATACTCATTCATGTCTGTCCACAAACCTTGTACTTTGCTGTCCCCCAGAGTTGCTCCCCAGCCCAGATCTGAGTGCATGGTCTGGGAGGAGGAGGGTGTTTGCAGTGGGATGCCTGGGTTCTGAGCTACCTGAGCAAGCCACCATTTCAGTTGATGATTTAAAGAAGGGGGCAGTGGAATCCTGAACTCCAGAGGGTGGGAGTGGTGGGTTCACACCGACCGGAGGTACCACTGCAATTTCCATATGTGCATCCTTGCTAGGGGCAGCACAGGAATGGTAGCTGCCATGTAGCCTAGCAGTCTCAGGAATTGTCTTGCAGTTAGCTCTGTAGCTTGCAGGGCTGTAAGAAGATGGTGTGAAAGGGATACCACCTTTTCTGCTGGGAGGAAGGCCTTCATGAGGTCTGTACTGATCCTGCAACCCAGGAAGAGTATGTCCTGTGTTGGACTGAGGTGAGCTTTTGGGTAAGTTTATCAGGAATCCCAGAGACTGGTAGAGGTACCACGAGATCCTGGGAGTGGCTTAGAGGAGTTGCCTTGTCTTCTGCCTGAATTAGAAGATTGTCCAAGTATGGGAATATCTGAATACCTTTTGCCCTGAAATAGGCGATGACTGGAGCCAGGCATTTTGCAAATATTCTGGAGGCAGTAGAAAGTCCAAAGGGAAAGGTGCAGAATTGAAAGTGAGATGAGCATGCCATGAACAAGAGGTATTTTCTGAAGGTGGACTTTATGGGTACGTGAAGGTAGGCATCCTTTATGTCCAGGGTAGCCATGAAGCCCCGAGGAAGGATGAGAGGAAAGAGAAGTGAGGGTGAGCATCCTGAAGGCAAGAAACTCTAAGGAAGGGATTGAGGTGTGAGAGTTTTAAGATTAGCCTCCATGGTCCCCCTTTCTGGGTACCAAAAAGATTCAGGAGTAGAATCCTCTTCTTTTTTCCTGTGTAGGTACTGGTTCTATGGTGCCTTTTAGCAGTAGGGTTTGCAGGACCTGATGAAGAAGGGGGTATCTGGATGGAAGGAGGCAGTAGAATGCCCTGTTTTTGTTGGGGGGGGGGGGGGTGATTCAGGGGATCTACTTTATTCAAATGAATGTTCATTCTACTGAAACTGACATCAACTAAGAGATACTGCCGACAGTGGAGTTCAGCAAAAACACAACTCACAGAAGCTGAAATGTTCGAAACCTGGCAACACAACTCATAGAAACTGAAATGTTCGAAACCTGTTTAATCGCGATAAGCAATGGATGCACCTATAAGTTAGAAGTCATACTTGCGTACTACATTTACAAATGCGGATTACTGCAGACTCCCAGCTGGTGTGCTCGGTCAAGTATATCAGACTGGTACACTGCAACGTGGAGGTGAGATACTACTAAATGGAAGGTTACGTGCATCAACTAGAGAAAAGAACCAAAACAAAAAAGTATTGGCGTTGCAAATATAAAGTGTCAGAGAAGTGTAGGAGACGAGCCATAAATGTATCAGTGACTACAGGTGAAGAATTAGTGAAATCAGTGGAACACCACCATTCAGGAGAGCCACAGGAGGTGGAAAAGTATAAAGTTTGCGATAATTTGAGGCAGAGAGCAGCTTTATCTAGGGATTCTCCTTGTTTAATAGCGGATGATGCCTTAGCATCATCTTCGTTAGATTCAGCTCCACATTTACCCAGTAGAACATCGCTCTTACAAACAGAGTTAGTGTGAAACAGAGAGGAGAGATATTAACGTCTCCGTAGTCTGACTGATATTGTTCCTGAGAATTTTCCTTTAAAGGGAGGAGTGTTTTTAAAGAAAATCTTGAATGACAGTAGTGGTCAAAACACTGTAGTAATGTTGACTACTAAGCAAAACTTAAAGGACATAAGTTCGGCAGACATATTGTTAACAGATGGGACATATTTTTGCAGAGATGCAGTGTCATCAGCTGTATACCACACACTCGGTTGTGAAGTTGTTGTATTTTTCGGCTTTTCCCGGTTAGGGGTCGCCACAGAGGAACTCCGGTCCGCTAATGATTGGCAGTAGATTTTTTACATACCGACTTGCCAGGCCTGACGCACAACCTTCAACGAAGGTACGCCCATTCACGCACGTCTCCACACAGAAGACGCTCTAGCTGAGAATCGAACAGGACGTCTTACTGTGAGGTGACAACGCTACCGCAGCACCACTACCGCAGCAGTTTTACACTCGGTTGTGAAGTATGTTGCTTATTCTAAGTGTTCCCTTAACTGTTTAATGACAAAGAAGTCCTTCCAATGCTATAACTTCATGTGGCAGTGCTTCTTTGAGTTAATCAGGGAAGAAAACTTGACATGCAACGTATCTTTTATACTTCGCAATTTCGAGATGGCAGCTATTAAAAGTATAAAACGGAATGTCAGCAATGTATTATGTAAGGGCTACTTTTTTCATTTCAGTAGAAACACATGGCGCAAAGTGCAGGCACTAGGACTAGGTTGACTGTACAATTCTCCAACTGGCTGCCTTAGCATTCTTACCAGAAAACAAAGTTATGCCTATTTTCACCCTAGTGAAAAGTACATTCCCTGAAGAAAGCAAACCGCTGGTAAAATACTTAAATGAATGGTATTTATTTGGTAAACCGCAGGCTTTCGGTACTAGATCCACATCATGTATACGGTTCCCTCCACTGTTCCCCATTAAGTTTTGGAATGTACCTGTGCTAAAATGAGCTTAATTTACCTAGGACTCAGAATGCCATGGAAGCATGGCACAGGAGGTTTAAGTGTACAGCAGGGAAAGTGGTTTCTGATGTATACAACATTATGAAGGCGATTGTAAGTGAACAAAACAGGGTAGATGAGATTAGTCTGAGATTATCCGCTGCTTGAGATTAGACCGAGATTATCCGCTGCTTGCCCTCCTTCTCCAAAGAAGAGAGCCTTAATTAAAAGGCAGCCACAATTCCAAACAACCTTTAACCACAAGGAAGACTGATACAGTGGAATATGTCATTGCAATAGCTTCCCTGCTGCAGATGCAATTTCATTTTCACCTCCTACATGGGAATGGGGAATTTGCACACATTCTAAAGGAGTACAGGTATCACTATGCAACAAACAACTTTGCTTTTTAGTTGTCTGGGGCACTGGGGAATGACTGCAGTAATCTGCTGAATGGTCCTTCGGTGAAATGATCGCCGTTAAAGTGTAGGTTCACACAAGTGCACTTTCAGTTGATTAAGCACGTTGTTTTCACATTCGGTAAAATAAACATTCATTAGAATAAAGTAGATCCGATTCAGGACATGAAGTATCCATTTTGAATGATGGACAGAACCCACTTGTCTGTGGTAATGAGAGACCACATAGGGAGACAGTGAGAGAGGCGAGTGGATAGGAGAATGGTGGAAGGGGGTGGGAGCTATAATACTGGCAGGCAGTCAGACACTACCTGCCCTATCAGGCAAGGGGGGTCATTGGTTGGAGGGGTGAGAAGGTCTAGCCTGAGGAGGCTGCCATCTAGGGGGTCTTCTAGACCTAGGCGGAGTTGTGGGCCTGGAGGTTTTCCTGATTAACTATCTTGGCTGGGTAGTTCCTCTGCAACTTGGGAATGGGCAAAACTAGGAGGTGCTTTAAGTCCTGTAGTTCTTTACCTTTCTGTTGCAAAGATTTAAACAGATCAGCCACTTAAGCACCAAAAAGGGCTAAATCATCCAGAGGGGAGTCAAAATGTTTGGTCCTGAAGTCATGGGAAGAGGCTGAATTCACAGTCATGAGTACCTTCAGATTACTGCAGCTGATGTAGCTGACCTGGTGGAGGCTTCAAGCTGCATCATAACTGCATATTAAAGAGTGTTTATTAACTTGAGAGATGCGGGCAATCAGGGAAAACAGAGAAGCTTTGGCTGCACAGTCAGGAATGTCATCTAAGTCCTTAGTGGCTTTTTCCACCAGAGCAAAGAAGTAGTCATGCGAGTCTGGTAGTTAGTGACCCTGAAGGAGAAGGTCGCGGAGGTGTAAAATTTCTTTCCTAGCCTCTCCATGGTCTTGCTATCCTTATCAGCAAGAAAGATAGTAGTGGTCAGAAGGAGCTTGGAGGCACTATCAGAAGAGATGGAGATAATGGCCGGGTCAGCAGGAGGGCAGTTAAAGAAAAATTGTTCTGTTTCAGGCACTTTATAGAGTCCGTTTGCCCTACGAGGAGATGGAGGCTGGGAATCTGGGCTGATGGAGACAGAGGCAAATGCATCCAGGAATGCAGGTTGAATGGGAGGTATAGCAGAAGGACTAGGAGAGTCCATTTGAATCAGGTCATAAAACCTTTTTTGTACTTGGGTCATATCTGAGGATTGCCATTTGAAGTTGTCTTTCATCATATTAACTGTTTCCCCAAAGGACAAGTCCTCAACAGAGGAGTCAGGTTCTACACAGCCTTCCTCAGGAGATCCATATGCCAGGGGATGAAATCTGGGGGGAATAAAATAAGGGATTCCTTAGGGGAAATCAGAAAATTCCTCTTCTTCAGCCTGATCTACTCTCCTTTCAGTAGTGTGAGGCCTAGGGCTAAGAAGGGAAGGAGTGCTGGCAGAGGCTGCAGCAGGAGGCCTAAAGGCCATGAAGACGTTAAACTCTGGCTGAAGGCCTACCAGTCAGGCATGCTTTCAGAGGTTGGAGTTAGGTGTCTAATTTTTTGCATTTTCTTTGAAGGCCTAGCAAGCACATGAGTGGAGACAGGCCTAGGGTTAGGTGCCAGGGATGGTGGGGACGGGGGTCCAACGGGCCCAGAGTGAACACTGGTCCCCTCCAGCATCTAGGTAAGGCGCAGGTCATTCCTCTGAACGTGTCATCCACTAGAGATTGTGCGGCTTCCTCACAGGTACCCGCTTTACCTACACCGGCGGATGCCGGATCCTCAGCCAAGTTGACATCTGC
>NC_056745.1:66416943-66439443 GCF_019279795.1 Protopterus annectens
GGGGAATAGTGGTTCCCTTTACTGTGGCATTTGCAGACAAAATATGGTCAGGCCTTTTGGGAATAGGGTCTATGGCGTCTGGCATCTTCCAAGCTCATTGAGCAATCAATTTCACCAGTTCGTCAGCTGGCGGAGAAATCCAAGAAGTGGAGGGTTGGGCGCGAAAAGCCTGCAGGTATACTGACTCCTCTGTGAAAGGTTATGTGGACAACCAGTCACCCCTCCGTTTCAGTATTTCAAGGACGTCCCTGAAGGAAACATCTTCAGGAGGTGACTCAGAGGAACCTTCATCAAAGTCAATATCTTCAGTGTAAGACTCATCTGGGGAGTCTAGGTGCTTCCTCTTGCACTTCCTCTTGGCAGGGACTTCTTCGGGGTGAAGTTCCGGAGAAGTTTCCGAAGAGGTAACCACCAGGATTACCTGGGGCTTTTGTGCCCTCTGTCCAGGGGATGAGAACAATAGCAGCTCTGGCCAAGAGGAAGGGGAAGGTACTTGCCCTGACAGGGAAGGCAATGACTGATAATTCCCAAGGGATAAAGCCTTTTCCAGGATATAGAAGGCAGGCCCCCCTGTAGAAGGGGTGGGAGCCCAGAACCAAAAAGGACTGCTTTTGAACCAGGTCACAGCCCACACCGAGGAGACTGCCTCCGCACCTAGAGCCCCAGGTCTGAACTACAAGGACAGACGCTCCAAGAGACATGGATGGCTCAGACAGAGCTGTAAGAGTACCATGCATCTTGGAACAGACCGTCGAGTCCAGACCCCGGAATTCCCCTGGTGCAGAAGAACCAGAAAAACTCAAGGCTGTAGTAGGAACCGATGATGGGAAGGCTGTCAGAACAGACTCAGTCAAAGCAGGGACTGTCAGAATGGAGGACTCCAAGGGCTCTGATAGAGTTGGAAGAGAGTATGTAGGTGTTATGGAATGAGCAGTTTTGATGCCGGATTGGCTCGGAACCAAAGTTAATCCTCGTTCCACTAGGAGCTGGTCCACTAACCTCATAATGTCCTGTTCCGATCAACTTTTAGTAGATTTCACCGATACAGTAGAAGGAGATCTGGACTGTGACTTCTCTGAATGGGGTGCCCTTAAAAGGGTCCACAGAAAGAGAATAGGACGTCCTTGGTGCAGTAAATAAAACTGAAGTCCTCAGTACCAAAGGCTCAGTCAGAGCAGAGGATGAGACATCAGAATGTTCCAAAAGTGTTTTGACAGACACAGAAAATTCTCCCAGTGATGAAGACCTTTTCAGTGCTGAACCGAAGTTCTAGTAATTTTTTCAGTGGTTCTGTAAAACTCTGAACCAAAGGTCTCTTTTTTGAACTGAGGGAAGTTGTTCCCACTTCCACAGTTTTATCTTTAGATACACAGGGTATGCCGTTCAAAGTTGGGCATTTTCCCCTCACACTTAGTGCAGCTTTTGAAACATGAAGAGCTCTTAGGTTTCATTAGAGATGGTTTCTTCTCAGACATACCTGAAGGTAAGAAAAGGCTAGAAGATACAAGTAGAGAGAATTATTTTTTTTTTTTAAAAGGGCAAGGAGGAAGAAATATACCAATGATGGTAACGATAATACCCCAAGGGTAAGAAAGACTTACCAACAATGGTAAGGAGAGAAAATACTTCACGGTAAGAGAAAAAACAGCAAAAGAGCAGGTAGTTGAGATAAGGCAAAAAGTAGTTAGAGTTAACTACAAAGAGGGTTTTTGGTTAAAAAATATATAGAATAAGTTTTATAAAACTCACAAATATTCGCCAAAGCTTGAGAGCTAATGAAGGCACATCTGGTCTGCGACATGGCAAAAGAGATCCGAGGTAATCTCTGAGGAGCATTATGGGTAGAGCCGGACTCGAGAGTTTGGAGAGCACGAGCTGGAAAATAACGGCAGAGTCTGTTCCGAGGGTTCGGAACCAAACCCACCATCAAGGATTAGGTGAAGATTATCAAATCATGTGAACTGTTTGTGGCTTGTGGATTAAACTTCTGTTTCCTGTGACAGCTTCAGTTCTATGCTTTATTGTTTTACCTTCTGGGTCATCATACTGTCTAATTTTAACATCAAATCACCTGTTTCTCCCACCAGAGAAACGCCTCCTTGATTCAGGGCAACCAAGGGATCATGGTGTCCAAGGGATGCGAATACTGGGCTCACAGTGACTTCAGGTACCGCTGAATTGGTTTTATATATAGCCTGACTAGTAGGATCATTGGTATAGACACAACATGAACCCCAGAGCCCTAATGATCTCATGCAGTGCAGAGTCTGGAGAGGAAAGAAAGAAAGAAAAAAAAAAAAACCTTACCTGATTCTGAGCTTTTCTGAAGTAAGGGAGACCTGAATTACATTTATGTTTAACCTGCAACCTAGGAAGACTATGTCCCGATTGGGAGTGACATGAGATTTCTTGAAATGGATAGTGAATCTTAGGCTGGTTAAGAGTCGTACTGTGAAATGTAGGTGCACAAGGAGGGTGTCTGATGACATGGCCTGAATCAACAGCGTGTACAGCCAGGTAGGGAAAAAAACTAATTCCTTGAGTGAGACCGAAGGTTACCACAGGTGCTAAGTACTTAGTGAAAAACTCTTAGGACAGTAGAAAGACCAAAGGGCAAAGAAGTAAGCTAAAAGTGAGAAGAGCCAGAGAAGAACCTGAGGAATCTCCTGCAAGACAGATGGATGGGAATGTGAAGGTAGGCATCCTTCATGTCTAGGGACACTAGAATACAAAAGGAATAATAAAGGGTAGGAGGGTGTGTAGAGAAAGCATTTTGAAGGTAGTGTTTTTTCAGGAAAAGGTCCAGAATGGATCTCCATTCCCTTTCCTTCCTTGGAACAAGAAAGTTCCTTGAATAAAAACCTTTTAGTATGAAAGATGAAGGTACTTCTATGGTGCTCTGTGCCAACAAGTCCCAAATAATAGGATCAATCAACAGAAGCTGGTTGGGCTAAGGATCTCTTTCATGGAAAGGGATTATTTTTTTGTCTGGCAGTTAGCTTAGATGATTAGGGAGCTATTAATGAGCTGTTTCTTGTGGTCCACTGGTGCAAGGTTCAATTCCTTCAGGTCTCCATTGCCTGTGTCACTTAACCAGACACTGCTCCCAGAATGAGTATGAGAAAGGGTCATGGAGATCAGTGCTCTAACTAGGGACAGCAAATAATAGTAAGAATAATAATAAAAATAATTAATTAGTTAATAATAATAATAATAATAATAATAATAATAATAATAATAATAATAATAATAATAATAATGTTTTCTTCAAGACATGGCATAGCATTCCTTGATGATGGTCAGAACCATGTCTTTAGTTACCACCTATCAAAAGTGAAATGAAAAAGAAAGTCTTTTTGATAGGGGGTGGTGGAGGGATGGGGTAGGAGCAGAGAGGAATATAGCCACAATGTTTGTTCCCAAAGGGAGGCCTCTCTGAAGAGAAGTCCCTTTATGGTTTGTCAGAAAATCTTTTCCTAGGTGCTTTGCTACGTTTGCGAGAGGGCCTATGGTCCCTCTTAAGGAAGTAAGTGGATTTGGATGGGTAGCTCCTATGGTATCAAGAAACGCTAAAGAGGAGAATCTGTCTGCAGTCTTTCATGCTCTTGCCTTGTTCTTGTAGAGTTTAGAAAACATTGACAGGTTGTGGTCCAAATAAAACGTCATTGTGCAAAGATGAATCCAAGAGTTTGGAGTTAAAGTCTTTAAGGATGGGCTGATCCCATAGCCAGCCATACCATCTGATGACTGAGTCAGTGGCAGCAGCCCTAGACATAGCATCCACTGCACCGTAACTGCATTTGATGATGTGCCTGCCCATCTGTGTAGCTTAAAAAGAAGGGTCTGCATTTGCTGTTTAGAATCTGCTGTCTGAGGTTCTGACATGAGCGTATGCAAAGACTGTTTAAATGAGAGAGAGCAGGTATTTAGTCATGTGTTTTGTAATCAACAGCTCTGAAAGTTAAAGTGGAGGAGATGTAAACTTTCTTATCCCACCTATCCATGGCCCTGTTGCCCTTGTCAGAGAGAAGGGCATTATCAGTGGGAAACCATTTGAATGACTTATTCAAGGACCTACTACAAGGCTAGCCATGGGATTTTTATACCAGTATTTAAGTTCATCAGAAACCCTATGAAACCTGTCCGATCTTTTAGGAGCAGGTGGCAGAGAATCAAGTGTTAATGAAGAAAGTACAGTTGTTTACCTACCATAAATGTAGATGTTAAGAGTGTATTCACTGTTGCAGTCATTACTCTTGGGTTATCCTGCTGGCAGGCTACCCACAGTCGGCCAGAATTTCAAAGTCTAGGTCCTGCGTCGGCTGCTGTTGCCTCTTCCCTGATGTCAGTGCACCAGGGGTATAAAAGATGCAGCCGACGCCATTTTCTTCAGTTTTTCTTGCCCCAGATGTCAGGTGCCCCAAATAGGTAGGCTGAAAAATATACTAATTAGAAATGCATGCACAAAAAATTAACATTTCTTTCATCTACAAGCAAATACACCAAAAAGGTTGTATAGGATAGAGAAGTGCAGATAAGTCCCAGCAAAGAGAAGGGGGATGGTGGGTGGGTAACCTGGACTGCAACAGTGAATACACTCCAACATCTACATTTATGGCAGGTACACAACTGTACTACGTTCATCGTGTTTCACTGTTGCAGTCATTACTCTTGGGTAGAATCCCAAAGCTGAGGATGGGTGGCTGGGTTAAATCGGATTAGGAAAGGCTATGAGGCCCTGCAGAACTGCAGTGGCGAAGCCTGCTCTGGACTTAGAGTAGAGGCAAGTGGTAGTGCTTTGTAAAGGTGTGCAGTGAACTCCAAGTTGCAGCCTCTAAGATATCTTTGGTTGGTACTCCTCTGAGGAAGGCTGCTGAAGTGGCTGCTGCTCTGGTGGAATGAGGCCTAATGCCCTTAGGCACTGATTTGCCATGTTGGAAATAGCAGAAACGGATGCAATGGTCTATCCATTTAGAAATGGTCTGTTTTGAGATGGCCTTTCCTTGTAATCCTGCAGCCTATGACACAAAGTTGCTCAGTCTTTCTGAAAGCTTTAGTTCTGTCCAAGTAGAAGCGCAACTGCCTATGTCCAAAGAACGCAGAATTTTCTCACCCTTGTTCTGTGGATTTGGGTAAAAGGTAGGCAAGTGAATTGTTTGGTTGAGGGCCACACTGGACTCCACCTTAGGCATAAATGTAGGGTTTGTCCTCAGAGAAACCCTGTCTGGATGAAAAATGATGAAAGGTTCCAACAGCCATGAGTGCTTGTAACTCCGAGACTCGCCTTGCAGAGGTTATTGCTAGGAGCAGAGCTGTTTTCCAGGATAAGAATTTTATATCTGCTGTTGATGCTGGCTCGAAAGGAGGCAGTGTGAGTTTTTCCAAAACATAATTGAGGTCCCAGGCCGGAATTGGTGCTCTCTTTGGAGGCCTAATGTTTTTGGCCCCTCTGAGGTACTGCCTTATTAAAGGATGAGAAAAGATAGGTGGTTCCATATTGTAATGTGTTGAAATGGCAGAGGCATGAATCTTAATTGATGAGAAAGAAAGGCCTTTGTTCAGCATCTCAGTTAGGTATTGTAAAATCTGAGGAATATTTGGTACAGACGTGTCAATGCCTTGTTCCTGGTTCCAAGCACAGAATCTCTTCCATTTTTCTGCATAAGATTTTCTAGTATTGGGCCTCCTGGCCTCCAAGATAACATCCATAACAGCTTTTGAAAGAGGAGTGTTCTGAATGGCTACATTATCTGCCATGCTGCCAGATTTAAGGTCCTGAGTTGGCTGTGCAGGATCTGATTGTTTTGTTGGGTCAGCAAGTGAGAAGTTTGAGGCAATATTCATGCTGGACCTTGAGACATGCTCTTTAGGATTGGGTACCAGTGCTGGCGTGGCCAGTCTGGTGCAATCGGTATCATTTTTGGTTTCTCTTGTCTGACCTTTAGGAGTACTCTGGGAAGGAGAGGCAGTGGGGGAAAAGCATATACTGTTAGATTTTTCCAGCTGAATGATAGCCAATGCTGTGTCCCATAAGGTCATTGCTTGTCTGCAGAGGGGGTAGGAATGTGTACCTCCCTGCTTATTTATGTACCACATGACCGTAGTGTTCTGTCTTTATCAGTAACTGTCCTGGATGAAGCAGGTCCTTGAAAGCTGTCAGGGAATTTTGAACTGCTAGCATCTCTTTTTGATTGATGTGAAGATGCATCTGGTTTGCAGGCCATGTGCCCTGAATACATTTTCCTGCTATATGGGCCCCCCAGGCATAATCTGATGCATCCATTGTCAGTGTCTAGCTGTGGGTAAACTGAATGGCAGACCCTTGTTGTGGTGACAGGCTTCTGCCCACCATCGAAACTCCTGTTGTAGGCAGGGAATGACTGCAATTACTGTCTCTAGGCTGTGGCAATGCTGAGTCCAAACACTTTTCAGATACCATTGTTGTTTCCTCATATGCAGCCTGGCATATGGAATTAGTAGAATGCAGGATGCCATGAAACCCAAGGCCTGCAGGATTTTCCTTGCAGATAAGTGGGTTTTTGTTGCCAATTTCTTGAAGTAAGTAGTCAGTTGTTTTTGCTAGTCTGGCGTGAGATAAGCCAACTGGGCAGTTGTATTTAAAGCTTGCACCCAGGAAGATTATCTGTTGAGAGGGCACTAGTTTTGATTTATTTTCGTTTACTGTGTACCCTAGGCCAATTACTAATCTTTTTACAAACGCCAGATGCTTTAGAAGAGAGTCTTTGTTCTCTGCTTGAATTAGGCAGTCGTCCAAGGAGGAATATATTTGAATTCCTTTTTGTCTGCAAAACTTAATTACTGGTGCCAGGCATTTTGTGAAGACCCTGGGCGCAGTAGATAAGCCAAAGGGCAGTGCAGAGAATTGGTAATGCATTCAGACAGCTATGAATCTGAGGTATCTTCTGCAAGATTGTCTGATTGGGACATGCAGGTATGCCTCTTTTAGGTCCAAAGTTACGAGCCAAGCCCTCTTGCCCAGCATGGGCAGTAGCTGCTGAAGAGTCAACATCTTGAATTTTGGAACTTCCAGAAATGTATTTAGTATACACAGGTCCAGAATTGTTCTCCAGGTTTTGTCCTTCCTGGGTACTAGGAAAAGTCTGGAGTAAAATCCTTGCCCCTGCTCTTGTAGTGGTACTTGCTGAATGGCCCTCATGTCCATGAGGGCTGTAATTTGCTTTTGTGCCTCTGCCCATTAATTGTGTGGCAGGTCTGGCATGCCCTTTGACCTTGGTAGAGTGTGAAAATGGAACCTGTAGCCTTGGGACACTATGTTCAGGACCCATTTGTCTTGGGTAACCATTTGCCAATTTGATGAAAAAAAGTGCTAGTTTTCCCCCTAAGGGGGCTGTCAAAAGAAAACTGCTTGGAACTGGTAGAGGAAAGTCATTGAGACCGTTTCCTGTAAGGTTGTGATTTGTCTTCTCCGCTTTTGGAGGTAGGAGCACTCCACTGTTTAGACCTGTATGAGCCTTTGGGCTGAGATCTGCCTCTGGGACGCCTGTATCTGCCTCTTTGTGGCCTGTCTGACACTGGAAAGGACCAATTCTTAAAAGGCCAGTTCCTGCTAAATCTGGGTGACTGAACCTGTGAAAAATCCTTTACTGTCTGCATAGATTTCGCTTTATCCTCCATTTTCTTTAACACCTCTTCTGCCTTAACACCAAAGTATCATGCTGTAATGGAGCATCCAATAATTTTGCTTTAACATGATCAGGCAGATTCTGTTCCTTTAACCAAGCATGCCTTCGAATGACAGAGCCTGTAACAGCGGCCCTGCAAGAGGCCTCCAGTGAATCAAAACCACATTGCAAAGTATGCTTTCCCACTTGTTCAGCTGCATGCAATAAATCCTGCATTTCCTTGTTTTCAGAACATTCAGAATTTGTCAACATTTTCTGTTTTAGCAGGGACATTAAGTATTGCTGATATTTAAGCATATGAAACTGACAATTTAAAGCCCTTACAGCCAAGGTAGCAGAGGTGTAAATTTTTTTCCCCCCATCTGTCCAGTGCTCTAGAATCCCTATCAGAGGGGACAGGGTTTTTTTGCAGTGGAAGCCTTGACCCCTTTGGGACCCAGAGATATAGTTTCTGGGTCAGTAGCAGGGTTTTTATATAGAAATTTATGTGAATCTGAAACCCTGTAGTACCAGTCTGGCTTAACGGGTGCAGGGGGTAAAGAGTGAGGAGACAAGCCGGACTCTGAAAATACATCTACAATGTCTAGTACAGGTGGAATAGCAAGAGGTCTGTGCTGAGGCAGTAAAAGAAAATCTCTCGGCCTTTTCTTAGATTCTGAGTAATCTTGGCTCTCCCAGTGAAAATGCTCCCTCATGGTATGCAGGGTTTCCCCAAAAGAATAGTCCTCAGGAGGAGAGGCTGAAGTAATAGATTCTTCAGAATCAGAATCCTCATAAGGAGGAAGAGAGTATCCCTGTTCTGAAGAGGAGTCAGATGAAATGGAAACCTGATCAGAAGAATCCTATTCAGTGTCTTGCCTAGGCTTCTTATCAGGAGGGGGATGGGAACCCCTGATCAAAGTAATTAGGTCTTCGGCCATTTTGAGCATCTGTTTCTTAGGCATGGAAGTCTGTCCAGGAGAATGCTGTACTTGTTTCTTTGTCTTTAAAGCTGTTTTAGTCTTTGCCTTGGAAGCGGAGGTTGGCTTGATATATAACTGTGTTGGTCTGAAAACACACTCAGAAGCCGATGCGTGCTCAGCAGCTCCGGACCCATCTGAGGGAATAGTTTCCGAAGGTCCAATACCTTGAGTATCCAGAGGCCTAGTTGTCTCCACGTGGGAGTCGGAAGCGGCCTGTGGCTCTGAGGTAGCGGGTGCCAGGTGCTGCGAAAGCACCCCACTGAGAACCGGCAACTGGCCTAGCGGAGGCTCCGTCTGTTTTGGACCTCTGATGCCTGTCCTTTTCTTTTTCCTTGCGCTTTTTTATGAACTCCGGTCGGCTGTTCCGATGGCATTATATAATTAAACCTTCGGCCAAAGTAATGAAAGGCAAAATCGTACCGACGCTTAATAGTGCGTTGGTTAAATCTAGCACAAAACCGACAACTAGCAACGTCGTGGTCAGGGCCTAGGCAAGGAATACAGTAAGAATGAAAATCCTTATGAGGTATTTGTTTCCCACAAGAAATACAATTGTTAACTTTTTCCGACATCGATCTAGAGCAAGAAAAAAAAAAAAAAAAGTTTCCCCAACGGGGTACTTTGCTTTATTGAAGACTTCGGATCTGAAATTAGATTTTGAAAATCTCAGGAGTCGGCCGACTGGCACTTGCGAACTGCTTTTGTTTCAGGCACCGCACGGCAAGAAAGACTGAAGAAAATGGCGTCTGCTGCATCTTATATAACCCTGGCGCACTGACGTCAGGGAAGAGGCGACAGCAACCGACACCAGACCATGACTTTGGAATTCAGGCCGACTGCGGGTAGCCTGCCAGCAGGATAACCCAATTGTAATGACTGCAACAGTGAAAAACGATGAACATCTGTACTATGTTCTTCGTGTTTCACTGTTGCAGTCATCCCATTTGGGTTGATTCCCAAAGCTGAGGATGGGTGGAGGCAGTCAAGGAGCATTATGGCTGGCAAGCAGGCCCTGTAAGACTGCTGTGGCAAATCCAGCTCTGGATTTAGAGAAAATTGGCAAGTGGTAATGCTTAGTGAAGGTATGTACAGAACTCCAGGTAGCAGCTTCTAGGATGTCCCTGGTAGGGACACCTCTGAGAAAGGCTGCAGAGGTAAGATGCAGCCATGGTTGAATGTGGTCTTATCCCCGGTGGGGTAGGTTTTCCATGATGCTTATTGCAGAAATGAATGCAATGGCCTATCCACTTAGAGATGGTTTTGCTTTGAAATGGCCTTCCCCTCTGCCCCTGCAGCAAATGCAACCAGCAGCTGTTCAGATTTCCTGAGAGGCTTAGTCCTGTCCAAGTAAAATCTAAGTGGTCTTTGCATGTCCAAGGAGTGCAGTATTCGTTCCCCTTTGTTCTGTGGATTAGAAAAGAAGGCTGGCAAATGAATAGACTGATTAAGGGCCACACTGGATACCACCTTGGGCATGAAGGCGGGATTGGTCCTAAGTGACACCCTGTCAGCATGAAAGATGATGAAAGGCTCCACTGCCATGAGGGTCTGCAATTCAGACACCCTTCTTGCTGATGCGATAGCTAGAAGGAAGGCTGTTTTCCAGGAAAGGAATTTCAACTCTGCATTTGCAGCTGGCTCAAAGGGAGGTAGAGTGAGCTTTTCCAATACAAAGTTAAGGTCCCAGGCTGGAGTAGGGACTCTCCTGGGTGGTCTTAAGTTTTTGGCCCCACTGCGGAATTGCTTCAGCAGTAGATGAGAGAAGAGGGGTGGTTCTGTGTTGTAATGAGCTGAAATGGCTGAGGCATGAATTTTGATGGAGGAAAAGGAAAGGCCCTTGTGAAGCATCTCAGTTAAGTACTGAAGAATATGGGGTAAATTGGGCTCTGCTTTGCCCATCCCCTGAGTTTGGCTCCAGGAACAGAATCCGTTCCCTTTTTCAGCATAGGATTTTCTAGTACTAGGCCTCCTTGCCTCCAGAATGACATCCATCACTTGCTTGCTGAGGGATGGTAACGGAGAGATCAGGTAATTAGCCAGGCTCAGGGTTTGAAGTTGTGTGTGCAGAATCTGGCCCCCCTGCTAGGACAGCAGGGCAGGGGTCTGAGGCAGGTGCCATGGTGCCAGCAGTGACGCACTGCGCAAGAGGGGGTACCAGTGTTAGCATGGCCAGTCTGGTGCAATCAGTGTCGTCCTTGGTTTGTCCCGTTTGATCTTTAGTAGTACCTTGGAGAGGAGAGGCAGAGGGGGAAAGGCATAAACTGATAGGTTTTTCCAGGTGAAGGACAGGGCACCCACTTTCCAAGCTTGTTTGTGGGGAGTCCTTGTGCAGAATTTGTCCAATTGGTAGTTCTGGGGAGGAGGCAAACAGGTCTACCTCTGGGCTCCCCCATTTGTTTCTCAACATGTTGAATACCTTTGGTTCCAGTTTCCACTCGTGTGGGTCTATGAGATTTCTGCTTGGGTCATCTGCCAATGTATTTAGCTTTCCTGGCAGGAATTGAGCCTGTAAGTGCACTTGGTAGCTCAAGGTTGTGTTCCACAGAGTCTGCAGAGAGGGTATGAGAGGGTATGAGTGGGTCCCCCCCCCCACTTGTTTATGTACCACATAACAGTGGTGGTGTCCATCTTTACCAATAATTGTCCTGGAAGAATGTGGTCCTTGAAGGCTGTCAGAGCATTCTGTACAGCTAACATTTCTTTTTGATTGATATGCAAGTGCATTTGACTTGGGTTCCATTTGCCTTGAATGCACTGCCCTACCAAGTGAGCCCCCCATGCATAGTCTGATGAGTCTGTTA
Source organism: Protopterus annectens (assembly GCF_019279795.1). Lineage (NCBI taxonomy): Eukaryota > Metazoa > Chordata > Ceratodontiformes > Protopteridae > Protopterus > Protopterus annectens. Next base: position 66,428,371 of record NC_056745.1, read on the forward strand.
GGGTTTGGGCGGCAGGGGGTAGAGCATTTTGGTGAGAGGCCTCTGCCCACCAAAGGAACTCTATCTGTAGACAAGGTATGACTGGAATCATGGATTCTAGATCCTGAGAATGTTGACACCATAGGCTTTTTAGATACCACTGTAGTTTCCTCATATGCAGTCTTGCATACGGAATTAGTAGAATGCAAGAGGCCATGAATCCCAGGGCTTGCAGTATTTTCCTTGCAGATAGCTGGGTCTTGGTGGCCAGTAGTTCTGTCAACTGAATTTGTTGCTCTGGCGCGAGGTAGACCATCTGGGAAGTTGTATTCAAGCTTGCACCCGGGAATACAATTTGTTGGCGGGTACAAGATGTGATTTCTTTTCGTTTATGGTGTACCCCAGAGATGTTAGCAATTTCTTTACAAATGCCAAATGATATAACAGTATGTCCTGGCTTTCTGCCTGAATTAGACAATCGTCCAAGTATGGGTATATTTGCATATTTCTTTGCCTGCAAATTGCAATGACTGGAGCTAGGTACTTTGTGAATACACTGGGCACAGTAGATAAGCCAAAGGGCAGTGCAGAGAACTGAAGCGTAGGTATCTTCTGCAAGATTCCCTTATTGGGATGTGCAGGTAGGCTTCCTTTAAATCCAGTGTCGCCACCCAGGCATCTTTGCCTAGCATAGGAAGCAGCTAATGAAGAGTTAGCATCTTGAATTTTGGGATTACCAAAAATGCATTTAGGATGCCAGGCATTTTCTTTTCTGGGTATCAGGAAAAGTCTTTAGTAGAAACCTTGGCCCCATTCTTCTTCTGGGACAGGCTGAACAACCCTGATGCTTGAGAGAGAGACAGAGAGAGAGACAGAGAGAGACAGAGACACAAAGAGACAAAACTTGCTTTTGAGCCTCTGCCAACTGCTTTGGGGGTAGGTCTGGCCGACCATTTGGGGTTGGTAAGGAGTGGATGTAGAATCTGTATCCTCGGGAAACTATATTTAAAACCTATTTGTACTGGGTAAGGAGTTCCCAATTTTTGCATGCAAGGCAATCTTTCCCCCTAAAGGAGCAGTCAGTTGAGCAGGGCTTGGAAGGTTTAAAGTTAAGTCATTGAGACAGTTTACCATAGGGGAGAGTCTCACTACTCCCTGCTTTGGAAGTGGGAGCCCCCCACTGCTAGGGCCTGTGAGCACCTTGGGACTGAAGCCTGGGTGTTCTGCTGGTTCTGGGTTTGGACTGAAAAGGCCTGGAAGAGGCGGGAACGGACCAATTCTTAGAGGGCCAATGCCTACCAAATCTGGGAGGCTGTACTTGCAAGAAATCTTGTAACAGTTTGCATAGATTTAGCTTTTTCCTCCATCTTTTTAAGTACTTCTGCTTTGTTGCCAAACAGGCAGTCCTAGTTTAAAGGAGCATCCAGTAATTTAGCTTTAACATGATCTGGCAAAGATTGCTCCTTAAGCCAAGCATGCCTTCTAAGTACAGACATAGGGACAGCAGCCCTGCAAGATGCCTCTAATGAATCAAAACCACATTGCAAAGTATGTTTTCCAATCTGTTCAGCAGAATGCATTAAATCCTTTAAGTCCTTATGTTCAGCACAGTCAGGAATAAACAGTTTTCTGTTTAAGCAATCCAATAATATGCTGCTGATACTTTAACATATGAAGGCCCTAATGGCCAAGGTTGCAGATGTGTATACCTTCTTACCCCATCTATTCAGAGCCCTGGAGTCTCTATCAGAGGTGGTAGGATTTTTGGCAGTAGTAGCCTTAATGCCCTTGGGTCCCTGTGAAATGGTATCAGGATCTGCAGTAGGATTTTTAAAAAAGTGAGTCAGGAACCCTGTAATATCCATCAGGTTTTCTGAGAGCAGGAGGTAAAGAGTCAGGAGCCAAGCTAGATTCCGAAAAGGCATCAACAATGTCTAGTACAGGAGGGATAGCTAAAGGCCTGTGTTGAGGCAGGAGTAAGAAATCTTTAAGCCTCTTTTTAGAATCAGAGTAATCCTGCCTTTCCCAGTGAAAATGCTCCCTAAGAGTATGCAAGGTTTCACCAAAAGAGAAACCCTCTGGGGGGGGCAGAGGGAATAGAGTCCTCTGCATCAGAATCCTCATAGGTAGACAAGGGCAAACCCTGGTATCAGAGGAAACAAATTTCAAAATCCTGGTCAGAAGTATCATAAGCAAATTCAGTCCTAGGTCTCCGAGAGGGAAGGTTGGCTTCCCCTGATTAAAGTAATAAGGTCTTCAGCCATTCTTATTTGTTTTTAAGGCAGAGGCCTGACCATGCAGTCTGGGCATCGGTTTTCTAGGGATGGTTCGAGTTTTAGGCCTTGAAGAAGAAGATGGGGTCGGATTAATATGCAAGTCAGTAGACCTGAATACACCCTCAGAAGCCGGTGCCTGCACAGCGGCTCCAGACCCATCCAAGGTAGAGACATCCGCAAGTTTCACAGTTGAAGTATCTCGCTGCATACCGGACTCCGAATGGGTCTCAGTAGAGGCCTGCGAATCTGAAGTAGCAGGTATCAGGGGCTGCAAAAGCGCCTCACTGAGTACCAGCAAAATGGCGACGGTCTTAGGAGAAGCGTCGTTGGCAGCTTTGGACCTAGGCGGCCTGTCTCTGTCTTTATCTTTGCGTTTTTTCGGAATGTCAGTAGTCGGATGGCTTACCAAAGACATATCTGGATAATTGGACAGAGTACCAAAATATTTAGAAGCGTAAATATACCGACAACTAATAGTCTGTTGCTTAAATAAGGCACAAAACCAAACAGCAAGGTGCGTCGTGGTCAGGGCCTAGGCAAGGAATACAGTACGAATGAAAATCTTAGAGGCATTTGCTTTCCACAAGAAATACAATTACTGACATCGGTTTAGAGCAAGAAAAAGTTTCCCCAACAGGGTACTTAGCTTTAGTTGAAGACTTTGTTTCTGAAACTTAGAAACGAAAATTTCAGGAGTCGGCCGACCGGCACTTGCAAACTGCTTCTGCTTCAGGCACCACACGGTAAGAAAGACTGATGTAATGGCGTCGGCTGCATGCTTTATACCTCTGACTACCTGACATCACGGAAGATGAGACAGCAACCGACCCAAGATTTTGATAATCAGGCCGACTGAGGGCTACTGCAAGCAGATAACCCAAGTGTGACGACTGCAACAGTGAAACACGAAGAACATGTGCATAATAGTAATGTGGATTCTGGTATTGTGTGGGGGGGAACATGCAGGTAGTACTAATAAACATTCCTCCCATAGGTCTATCAGATACCAACACTGTGCCCAGAAATACAAGAATGATATGCAGTTGCTCTAAATAATGAGGTATTACACATCACTGTTGCCCACACAATCCTACAACATATAACTGTCTAGGAAATCTGCATAAAAGAGTGTGTGTTGCAATAAAAGGTCAAAATGCAAAAGCACAGGGGATTAATAAGACAGAAAGCAGATAGGAGATATACACCAATAACTACATAGCAGACAACTGTGAAGGACAGTATTTAAGTTGTAACAGACAGCCATGGTCCGACTCCTAGGATTGGAATTAGGCTGCGTACAGCATCATACCAGACAACTGTACTGAGGAGGCCAGAATGTCCAGTATATGTGTCCATATCTACTGCCTGTCCCCTGTCCCCCTGGTAAGTCTGTGGGATGATCCCAGATGTTTAGCCAGCAAACAGGGAATACAAGTGATTGTCAAACATCTATGAGAACACACCTGTTACTGTAGCAACCCCCAAAACTGTTAGGAGAGTAATATTTCAAGTATGACCTATCTACACTCCCATGATGTCAAGCTGTGACCAGTGTGTGTACATCAACAGCGTGAGATATATGTGCATAATACTAATGTGTAATCTGGAACTTTGTGTGGCAAGTCAGGTAGTGCTAAAGTACAGTTTTGTACCTACCATAAATGCAGATGTTAGAGTGTATACCCTGCTGCAGTAATCACACTTGGGTTATCCTGCCGTCAGGCGGTCCCGCAGTCGGCCTGAATTCCAAAGTCTTGGTCCGGCGTCGGTTGCTGTTGCTTCTTCCCTGTCAGTGCGTCAAGGGTATACAAGAGGCGTCAGACGCCATTTTCTTCAGTTTTTCTTGCCCCACATGTCAGGTGCCCCCCCCAAAAAAAATGGTCAGTAGGTAGTACCAATAATAAAAGCTTTGCATAAACAAAACATCCCTCCAGCTATAAGCAAATACACCACAAAGGTTGTATCAGATTTTAAGATATTGAAAGGTTTTAGTTAGGTCAGAGGGGATGGAGGGAGGGTAACCTGGACTGTAGCAGGGTATACACTCGAACATCTACATTTATGGTAGGTACAAAACTGTACTATGTTCATCGTGTTACCCTGCTGCAGTCATCACACTTGGGTAGAATCCCAAAGCTAAGGATGGGAGGTTGAGTCAAAAAGGGTTAGAGGAGGCTAAAAGGCCCTGCAAAACTGCAGTGGCGAAGCCAGCTCTAGTCTTAGACTAAAGAGGTAAGTGATCGTGTTTGGTGAAGGTGTGTACTGAACTCCAAGTTGCAGCTTCCAGAATATCCTTGGTTGGCACCCCCCTGAGGAAGGCTGTAGATGTAGCTGCTGCCCTGGTGGAGTGGGGCCTTATGCTAGCAGGAACTGGTTTTCCATGATGGGTGTAGCAAAAACATATGCAATGTCCTATCCATTTGGAAATGGTCTGTTTTGAAATAGTCTTTCCTTGTGATGCTGTAGCATAGGATACAAAAACTTGGTCAGATTTTCTGAAAGCCTTAGTTTTATCCAAGTAGTACCGTAGTTGCCTGTGAATGTCCAAGGAATGCAGGAGTCTTTCTCCTTTGTTCTGTGGATTTGGAAAGAAGGTGGGTAAGTGGATGATTTGATTTAGAGCCACACTGGATACCACCTTTGGCATAAAGGAGGGGTTAGTTCGTAGAGAGAATCTGTCTTGATGAAAAATAAGGAAAGGCTCTACTGCCATTAGTGCCCTAGCTCTGAGACTCTTCTGGCTGAAGTAATTGCTAGCAGAAGGGCAGTCTTCCATGATATAAACTTTAAGTCAGCTGAGAAAGCTGGCTCAAAAGGTGGCAGCGTAAGTTTTTCCAGAACAAAATTTAGGTCCCAAGTTGGTGTTGGCGCTCTCCTGGGAGTTCTAATGTTTTTTGCCCCTCTGAGATACTGCCTTAGAAGTGGATGTGAAAATAAGGGAGGATCCGGGTTGTAGTGAGCTGAAATAGCTGAGGCGTGGATTTTAATAGATGAAAAAGAAAGTCCTGTGTGTAACATCTCAGTTAAATATTGTAGAATCTGAGGCATGTCTGGCTGAAGGGTATTTTGGCCTTTAGCTTGGTTCCAGGCGCAAAATCTTTTCCATTTGTCTGAGTAGGCTTTCCTGGTGCTGGGCCTCCTGACCTCCAGAATGACATCCATAACAACTTGTGAAAGAGGGGCTGGCTGGTTGCTTAGGTGATGTGCCATGCAGCCAAATTTAAGGTTTTGAGCTGGCTGTGCAGAATCTGACTGCCTTGCTGTGTGAGTAGATGAGGAATTTGTAGTAGAATCCATGGTGGGCCCTGGGCCATGTTCCTTAGTAGTGGGTACCAGTGCTGGCGTGGCCAGTCGGGGCAATGAGCATCATTCGAGGTCTCTTCACCCTGACTTTCAGCAGCACCTTTGTGAGAAGGGGGCAATGGAGGAAAAGCATATACTGTCAGCATTTTCCAACTGAATGAGTGCGCGTCCACTTTCCAAGCTTGATGGTGAAATGTCCTTGTGCAAAATTTTGAAAGCTGATGGTTTTGGGGGTTGGCAAACAGGTCTATGTCTGGGCGCCCCCATTTTTGAGTTATTGCAAATACTTGTGGATCCAGTTTCCACTCGTGGGGATCCATGATGTTTCTGCTTAGGTCTTCTGCCAATGTGTTCTTTTTTCCTGGCAGGAATTGAGCTTGTAATTGAACTTGGTAAGCCAGTGCTGTGTTCCACAAGGTCATTGCTTGCCTGCATAGAGGGTAGGAGTGTGTACCCCCTTGTTTATGTACCACATTACTGTGTTGTTGTCTGTCCTTATTATAAGCTGTCCTGGATGCAAGAGGTCCCTGAAGGCTGTCGGAGCATTCTGTACAGCTAGCATTTCTTTTTGACTGATGTGCAGATTCCTTTGATCTGCAGTCCATATGCCTTGAACGCACCATCTTGCCAGGTGTGCCCCCCAGGCATAGTCCGATGCATCTGTTGTCATAGTTTGCCTGGCTGGGGGTAAGGTGAAAGGCTGACCCTTGTTGAGGTGACATGCCTGTGACCACCATAGAAACTCCTGCTGAAGGCAGGGAATGAGAGGTATCATTGTTTCCAAGCTGTGGCTGTGTTGAGTCCATACACTTTTCAGGTACCATTGTAATTTCCTCATATGCAGTTTTGCAAATGGTAGTAGTATACAAGATGCCATGAAGCGCAAGGCCTGCAGAATTTTTCTTGCAGGGAGTTGGGTCCTTGTTGCCATTATTTTGAAGTATTGAGTTAGTTGTAGTTGTTTGTCTGGAGTCAGATAAGCCATCTGGGCCGTTGTATTCAAGCTGGCACTCAGGAATGTCATTTTGTGAGGGCACTAGTTTTGATTTCTTTTCGTTTACTGTGTACCCTAGGCAACTTAGGTGTTTTACAAAAGTCAGCTGTTGTAACAGAATGTCCTTGCTTTCTGCTTGGATGAGGCAGTCGTCCAGGTATGGGTATATTTGAATTCCTCTGTCTGCAGTATACAATTACCGGTGCCAGGCATTTTGTGAAGACCCTGGGTGCAGTAGATAAGCCAAAGGGCAGTGCAGAGAATTGGTAATGAGTTGAACCTGCAATGAAACAGGGGTATCTTCTGCAATTTTGTCTGATAGGGAAATGCAGGTATGCCTCCTTGAGGTCAAACGTTACTAGCCAAGCTTTCTTGCCCAACATGGGAAGAAGCTGCTGTAGTGTTAGCATCTTGAATTTGGGTACTTGCAAGAAGGTGTTTAGAATTGAAAGGTCCAGAATGGGTCTCCAAGCATTGTCCTTTCTGGGGACTAGAAAGAGCCTTGAGTAAAATCCTTGGCCTTGTTCCTGTGTAGGTACCAGTTGAATGGCTCTCATATCTATGTGCGCTGTAATTTGTTTTTGTGCCTCTGCCCATTGATTTTGTGGCAAGTTTGGCATTCCTTTTATCCTTGGCAAGGTGTGGAAATAGAATCTGTATCCTTGTGAGATAATGTCTAGGACCCATTTGTCCTTTGTGACGATGCGCCAGTTGTCTATAAAAAATGCTAATTTTCCTCCCAAGGGAGCTGCCAAGAGATTTGTGCTTGGCAGCTTGAGGTTTAAGTCATTGTGTTTGTCTTCTAGTAGTTTGGGACCTGTCTTCTCCTCCCTTGGCAAGGTTTGTAAAGGATTTGTGTTTGTCCTCAGCCCCTTGTGCGTCTGTATTTACCCCTCTGTGGTCTGTCAGAAGCTGGAAAGGACCAATTTTTTGCTGGCCAATTTCTGCCGAAGCGTGGGGGTTGTACCTGTAAGAAATATTTGACAGTCTGCATAGATTTTGCCTTATCCTCCATTTTCTTTAAAACCTCTTCTGCTTTAACCCCAAATAAGACATCCTGCTGTAAGGGTGCATCTAGTAACTTTGCTTTCACATGATCAGGCAGAGTTTGTTCCTTTAACCAAGCATGCCTACGTATAACAGACCCAGTAACAGCTGCTCTACAGGAAACTTCTAAGAAATCAAATCCACATTATAAAAGTATGTTTGCCCACCTGTTCAGCTGCATGCAACAGATCCTGCATTTCTTTGAATTCAGACTGGTGAGGGTGCGTGCTCATCTTTTGTTTTATTTGAGACATTAGGAATTGCTGGTATTTCAGCATGTGAAATTGACAATTTAGTGATCTCATAGCTAGCGTTGCTGAGGTGTAAACCTTCTCCCCCCACCTATCTAGTGCTCTGGAGTCCCTTTCAGAGGGTACAGGATTTGTAGCCACAGAAGCCCTAGCCCCTTTGGGACCCTGGGAGATAGTCTCTGGGTCGGCAACAGGGCTTTTGTAAAGGAATTTGTGCGAGTCAGGCACTCTAATATCTATCCGGTTTGGCTAGAGCAGGAGGCAGAGAATCTGGATTTAGACTAGATTCTAAGTAATCATCCACAATGTCTAAAACTGGAGGGATAGCAAGTGGTCTGTGCTGGGGGAGTAAAAGAAACTCTCGGAGCCTTTTCTTTGAGTCGGAGTAGTCCTTGACCTTCCCAGTGGAAATGTTCCCTCATGGTATGTAAGGTTTCCCCAAAGGAATACTCTTCAGGGGGAGAAACTGAAGGAATGGAATCTTCAGCATCAGAATCTTCATAAGGGGGAGAGGAGGGAGAGGAGTAATCCTGTTCCTCAGAGGAGCCTGAGGAAATTGACACTTGATCAGAGGAGGCATAATCCTCTTGTCTAGGCCTTTTGTCTGGGGGGGGGGGTTTGGGAACCCCTGATTAAAGAAATCAAATCTTCAGCCATTTTAAGCATCTGTTTCTTAGGCATGGGGCCTTGAACTGGAAACTGATGTGCAGTCTCTTTTGGTTTTAGAGGAGTCTTAAGCTTAGCATAAGATTTAATGGTGAGAGTAGTCTGTCTGAAGACATCCGACACCGAAGGTGTTTCCGCAGCACCGGCTTCTTCTGCAATGTTGTCGGTAGGGCCTAAAGAAAATGGCTGCGTCGGCCTAGAACTCTCTGCTTGAGAATCCGAAGCGGTCTGGGGTTCCAATTCTGCGGTCAGGAGCTGCGTAGTCACCTCACTGAAAACCAGAGAACCGGCGACCAGCCCAGCAGAGGCCTCAGAGTCTGGCTTGGATCTAGGCTGCCTGTCTTTATCTTTGTGTTTTTTATGCACGCCAGTAGTCGGTTGCTCAGACGGCATAGTGTAATTAAATTTCCTACCGAAGTAGTGTCGTGCGAAATCAAAGCGTCGCTTTATAGTTCGCTTATTGAACCTAGCACAAAACCGACAACCAGTGACGTCGTGGTCTGGGCCTAGGCAAGGTATACAATAAGAATGAAAGTCCTTATGAGATATTTGCTTCCCACAAGAAATGCAATTGTTAACTTTTTCTGACATCGGACTGAGGCAAGAAAAGGTTCCCCAACGGGGTACTTAGCTTTGAAAACTTCGGAGTGAAATTTGATTCGAAAATCTCAGGTGTCTGCCGACCGGCACTTGCGAACTGCTTCTGCTTCGGGCACCGCGCGGCAAGAAAGACTGGAGAAAATGGTGTCGGATGCCTCTTATATACCCCTGGCGCACTGACGTCAGGGAAGAAGCGACAGCAACCGACGCCAGACCAAGACTTCGGAATTCAGGCCAACTGCAGGACCGCCTGACGGCAGGATAACCCAAGTGTGATGACTGCAGCAGGGTAACATGATGATCATCAAACATTGCTCCCACAGGTACGTTGGATACGAATACTGTTCTGAGGAATACAGGCCATTATAACCTGTACTGGTACTGTTTACTCTGGTATTGCAGGGAATTGAGAGTGTTGCAGTTTCTCTGAATAATAAATATCACTGGCCACTGTCACCCACCTGTGCTACAGAATATAACTGTGGAGGAAAGCATATATGTGTGTGCGTCAGGTCACTAAAGGTGAAAGAGGGAAATATTCTAGATACGTCCCAGCACACCAGCAGTGGTCAACACATGGCCACAGTCTGTGCAGAAAGAGTTGGATAGCTATGTGCAAAACATCAACTTGGAATCCGGGAGTATGTGTAGAAACAGTTAGTGTTAAACAGTCCCTCCACAGGGATACCAGGTAAGAGGTGTATACTGCAAGTAACACCAGTTCATGTGTAACGATGACGACATCCATATCACTGTCCAAACTAAGGTTATAGGGTAGTGAAGTAAGACTTGTAAGGTACAGACAACAGCACTGACTAGAAAAGTAATGTGGACTACAGGAATATACTAGTTGTTAATTGACATCTTTCTCCCACCCCCCCCACCCCACCCCACATCCAACAGTAATCAACATAACCACCCCAACTGGTATGTAAGGACTCTGATAATGTCCAGTTTGTTAAATATTTTAATGGTTCCCATGCATGTGCTATATTGAATTATTCCAAAACTGGTGGCATGGTGCTATCAATGTACCTGCATGCGGTTCTTATTACCACTGGTGGTCCCATATATGCATGTGTTCTGTTTGCAATGAAACTGTTCCGTATTTGGTGTCTGGGTTAATGGGAATATCTATGCATGCATGCATGCTGTTATACCTAACCCTGTAATGTGCTGACTATTACTAACCCACATATGATGAAATCTAAACACTATAGCACGCTTGGGAAGGCTGGTCCCAGCGGACCCACCTGTCCCACCTCAGCTGGCTGTGGCACCGGGCACCAGCATGTCTGGGGCCCAACCCAGGGCCTCTCTGTCCGTTGGCCCTACACCACCTTTGGGTGGAACCACCTCAGGGGATGGGGCTCACCCCCCCAAGAGTGGGCGCGGACAGGCACCTGTCACCAGGTCGGGGCCGTGGTGCGTAGAGACTGACCAGCAGTTTGGTGATCTTCTACGTCAGCTTGAGGGTAGTGTGTCACGATTAGAGAGTCAGCCTGGCTCTGCGACTCAGCCGCCGGTACAGCCACCTTCGGGCCTGTGAGTGCAGTGATTACTGTCCATGGGTGGGGACCTCAGTCCCACTGTTACCACTAGGGGTCTTGAGGGCTTCTGATATCCCATCACCCCTCCCCATCAAGGTGTTTAACCTCCACATGTCATATACCACCCCTGTATGCGTCTTGTCTGTTAACCTACCCAAACTACCTCCCCAAATATACCTACTACCCCTCCCCAACATCCCACTCTCACCTGAAAAAAGAAAAAAGGGCAATCTGTTCCCATAAAAAAATCTTGCCCCATACATAGTTGTCCATTTCGCACACGTGTCTAGTGGACACATGTAATCCGGTCTAATTGGCATCACAACGTATTGTTGTCCTCACCCACTACCCGGGGTTTGAGTGTCCAAGTCTACCTCCAAATTCAGTGTATATGCACAGCTGTTGCT